>NC_018324.1:1671916-1904327 GCF_000234665.1 Leishmania mexicana MHOM/GT/2001/U1103
GCGATCCTCATCGTTGCCCCGTGTTCTTCGTCTTTTTGTTTTCCTCCCTCGTCTGCTGTGTCTCGTGCGTTGGTGTGCGTGTGGTGCCGTTGTACGTGTTTTCGGCTCGCTCTTGATTGTCGGGTGACTCATTTCCTCTCGCGTCTTCCTGTGTCAGCTGTCCGCCTCTCCTCCCTGCCCGCCTCCCCCACTTTCTTTTTTCTCGCTTTTTGCGTGCAGCGACAGCGCTGCCTAGAAAAGCCGTACTAGTGCACACAACTCTCGCGTCTGCTCTGCGACCAACAAGTGGGACATAGTATAATGGGCTGTCGCCGGATCTGCAACACAGAAAAAAAGAAGAGAAGCAACGGGGAAGTGAGCGCAGGAAGGGCCGAGCTGGGAGGAGTGGGGCGTTTCGTCTTGAAGGCGTCTTTTCCCTTCTTTTTTTTGTTGTTATTGCCCTGTTTAGTTTTCTCTCCCGTCTTTCCCCTTTGCGGATCTCTTTGTCTGCTTCATCCTCCTCCCCAGCGCCGTTGTTAATGGCTGCATTATCTGCCCCTCTACTTATAACCACTTCCTCCTGCTGCTGCTGCTGCTGCTGCTGCTCTCCCTCTCTCTCCATCTCTCACGGTTTTCTTTTTGTTCGTGTTGCTTGTCGTTTCTGTAGCTCGTCCTCATTCCTACGGCCCAACGCCGGAACACGGGGTGCGGGCCACTCTCGTGGTTACTCACAGTTTAAAGGGTGCAGAGCACATCAAGAGGCACGCCGTGTGCGTGCACGTCCTCAGGCTCTGACTCGGCGTCGAAGGACAGAACGCTGATATAGAGCCCACCACTCTCTTCTCCATTACACGGCAGCACTGCGGCAATGGCGATGGGCTCGTTAGTATTGCTGACCGACATTCGCTCCGCTTACTTGGCAGGCTACAATGCAGCTCAGCGATCTGGTGAAGAGATTCTCAGTCCCATCCGTGGCGCCATAGACAGAACCAAGACGACGGCAGTAAGCAAGGACGCGCGGCAGCGCCTCGAGGAACACCTCAGATTGCTTTGCACCACGATTTGTATCTCTGGTGAAGAGTACGTGAGAACATTTCCCGCGAACCTCTACGTGCCGTTGCTGACGGAAATCTTAACGGCTGCCAACGTGGCGCAGAGAAGCGACGGCTACGTCATGAACCCCTTGTCACTGGAAGCGTGCGCCAGCGACGCGCCATCCTCCTTTAGCATTGCGATCCAGTCATTGCACAAGGAGGGGGTAAGGAGTCGCTCGAATAAGCTCTTGTCTTCGTGCATGCCGTCTCTGGGCATGCAGACCGCATCGCCCGTGGCAGTTTTTGCTCTACGAGCACTGGCGCTCATTGCGGACATGGTGCCCAGCGGAAGCTTTGCGTTCTGCCCTAGCCGAAGCAAGGGGACCATCGCAACTTTGGCCCTGTATCTCAGCGATCCGGAATTCCTAGTCGTCAATGAAGACCTTGCTGAGGAACTGCTCAAATGCTTTCTGTACGTCTCCATGCTAACGTACGACGCCTGCCTTGACGCGGGGGTGCCTGCGCGTATCGTAGAACTGCTGCTGGCCTTGGAGCCCCACCACCTGCGCGTTCTGTGTGTCCAAGTGGCGTCGAACCTCCTTGCACGCGCGCGGGAGTCGGACTTGGAGGGGGTGTGGGCACCGGTGATGGCAAAGTTGCTCGAGTCGTTCGACAGCTTCCTCCTCGAAGGCTCGTTTCGCCTAAGCGCACCCGAGACAACTCACCAGGTGGCGACAGATGTCTCCCATACGCCAACAGCGGCGACAGCAGCTGCTACCACGGTATTCACGACGCCCACCGCTGCGCGCTCGCTCACACGCAGGGAGTTGACGCTGCTGCAACACTACATGGAGGCGATTGCGCATGCCGTCGACCGTCTCTTTGTTGGCGTTGCCGCGATGAAGGCGCACATGAAGCTGCTGGATCACATGATCGGAGTGTGCGTGCAGGTGCTGCAACTCTCTCTGAACATTATACCAGCCACGTGCGGCGAGTGGCTCCGCTCCGTCGCCCTCTCACCGATTCTCACCTTTTATCTTACCAATCCGTCGTTTGCCGTGCCGGTGTTGCTGCAGCTACACGTCTGGGAAGCCGTTTGCGGCTGCATGCTAACGCTCGTGGAGCGGCGGTTGGTGGCGACCGGAGCCTCCGGCGCAGCTGCTGGCGTTAGCGCGCTTGAGAGTGAGGTAGCGGGAGGTGCACCAGATGACAGCGCTGCCATGCAGGGCAATATCTCTGCGCACACCACCTCGTCTTCGGCGGCATCATCAACGTCGCTGCCATCAAATGCGCAGCCAGGCAGCGGCGCGGATGGCAGTAGCAATGCGGTGGCAGATGCGACGCGGTCCAGCGTGGCCAGGGGTGGGGGCCCCGCTCTGACAACAGGCCCGGTGCTGACAACAGATGTGACCACGATTCCCTTCATCGCCGATGAACTACGGCTGCTCCCGCTGTTGGAATTTTTGCTAGTGCTGCTCCCATGCGCTCGCCGCGGGCATTCTCACACAGACTTTCGCCACATGACCCTCCCGTACTTCGGCTGGACATGGGAGGACGACTTTCACAACGAGACCGAGTGCAACGAGGCACTGTCGAGGCGGCTCGAGCGCGTTTATCAGCAGACGCGCGGCTGCCGAAAGCACGAACTCTTCGCAATAACACACGGAAAGCAGCGCGTCTTTTACACCGATTTCCTGAGCAAGTCGTACGTGAGCGAGCGGCGGGAGCGCCACTGTCTGCACCGCAAGCCCCTTCTGACGGGTTACGTGCATGGCACGCAAGACGCGCTGCTGCGCGGCTGCACGTGCTGCGCTTCTGAGCCGGCCCCCCGCTTCTCAACCTGGGTGAACCGCAACTCCATGCGACTTTACACGACAGACACCGAGGCCGGCGCCCATCGCGGGGGGTCCCCTTCTCCCTCTTCTTACTCCTCTTCCTCCTACGGCGACGCAGCGGACGAGGAGAATGGTTCACAGGCACCAGGCTCAGCACCGCAGGCGTCCGCAATGGCGCGGGCCTCCTCATCTCCGTCGCTGCGCCGGAACAGCGCCAGAGATAGGGGAAGGGGATATGATTCATCATCCTCATCCCCATCCCTCCACCGGCGTCACCGTATAAACACGCTGCAAATGCCCGACGTTCACGCTAGTGACGCCGACGATGGGGGCAGAAACCGCGACACTGCCACACGCCCGTCGGCAAATCGGCGGTTGAGAGGCTCAGGCACCACCCACGAGGGCAGCGGAGATGCGGCCATTCTGCACCACGGCAACCGCCTTCCTCGCGCCACATCCAGCGAGGGGGACGAAGTGGATGTAGATGGCGAGGACTACTACAGCAGTATGAACGGACACCAGGACGAGTTGCAGCAGCGCAACCCGCGCCGCCGCCGCGGTGGGCTAGGCTTCCTACTGTGCAGGTGCGACAGGGACACCACGGCAAGCTCTCAGGGCCGCAGCCGGCAGATGCACATGGGAGCCTATCTTCCTGATACCCCGCCCTTTTCCCACTACCGCAATGACTCGCTCGCGATTACGGTGCTGCCGATGGAGGCAGTGCTGGAGAGCCCCGGGGAGCGACTGCAGGCCGACCCGTCGACCCGCAAATCCTTTCTTGGCAAAGGCGTCCTTTCAAGCATGCTGGTGACCGTTGTGCCGGCACTGCTCAGCGTGCTGGACAATTGCGTGAACCCGGTCGTGGCGCGGCACAGCGTAACACTGTTACTGCGGTGTCTCTCCCTCAGTGCCGACTTACGAGCCCAGGTGACAGGCAAGTCGATCGAGCTCTTCACAGGCAGCGGCTCGGGAGAGGAGGCGACCGTTGCGGCGACAGCGTCGGAGGCGAGCGAGAAAAGTAGGTGGCGGCACATGTCGTTTCGTAAATGGATCACCGGCGGAAGTGGCAGCAAGCCAAGGCGGTGGCAGCGCGCGGAGTGGGAGGCGACGCAGGCGGCACTGCAGCGACTTGTCCCTTCCCTACGCGAAGTCTTGGTGAGCCTGTACATCGCAGACGGCGTGAACATTGTGGCGGAGCGGCAGGAAACATTTGGGTACATGCGCGACGACCTTTTGATGGCGGACGAGTTGGCCAGAGTCGGACTGTCAACCGATTTTTTCGACTTCCAGTTGGCCTTGCCGTCCGAGCTGCACACGTGCACGGCTGACGCGATTGCGCTCCTGCTCCGCCTCCTTCCCAGTGCTAAGCCGACGGCGTGCGCAGCGTCGTCTCCCCAATCGAAGGCGGTCAAAAAGTCCAGGAAGACGAGCAGCCTTCACGGGCCACCACGACACCCCATCGGTGGCGATACAGATTCTGGCGTGCAACCATGGCCGACGCAATCGATGTCCTCGTTGGACTCAAGCACGAAGGAGTCCGCGGCTGACCAGCCAACGCCATTAGCCGACCCGGCAGCTCTTCAGCGGCAGCATTCACCGGACCTAAGCACCACGGTAGCTTCTCTGGCGTTATCAAGGACCTCGACGTTCCAGCGCGGGACTTCGGTCGCGCAGGGAGGGCAAGCACACGCCAAGAAGTCGTCGTCGTCACCGACCCAGTGCCCCACACTCGCGCAGCAGCAAGGCAGCAGCGATGCAAACGCGGCCAATAGTCAGCCACCACCTCTCTTATCTCCGACGCCGCTCTCGCGAGTCTCCACCATGTCGCTCTCACTTTCTGCCAACGAGAGCTACTCGGCCAGCGTGAACACAGTACAAGATCGCCTTTCCAAGGCATCTCCGGCAGACAGCCGCGGCGTCGGATGCACTGGTATTTTTACTCTGCATCAGAGTACGCTCCTCGTCAGCTATGCCAGTCAGATCGTTCGCCGATCTGTGAAGGCCTGCGCTGCGGCGCAGCAGATTCACGATTCGATGAATCAAAAAATATTCTACACACGCGTCGTGATCGGCTCCCCGGAGCCGGGCGATGGCGGCGCGCTGCAGCTACAGTCCAGAGAGCTTACCTTGCGTGTCTTTCCCGACTCCAGTTGTCCGTACCACTCCACTTTCCTTGCCTGCACCGAGAGGTTTTTCGATGCCTCGCAGGCTCTGCTAGTGGCCCTGCTCGCTGCGGGAGCGTCACTGCCGGCCACGTCCGGGGCAACCGCAGCGACGTCACGGGGCCTGTTGACGCAGCCGGCCACGGCTGTGTTCTCGCCTGCTGTCGTCGCGGCGGTCCCGTCGGCGGCGGCGTCACGCCTTCAACGGTCGCAGCCGGGCCGACAGGGGACCTCTGCTTGTGTGACGGCGCAGTCCGCTGAGAGTGCAGGCACCTCGGCACCTGTGCAGAGCCAAGCGCCGTCGCAGTCAAAGGGAGGGAAGGAGGAGTTCTCAATCGGCGTCGAGCTACCTGTCATTCCGGCGACGGTAAACGCGGGTGCGATGCAGGAGGCGATCAATTGCGCCATGGAGGACAACATGGGCCCCTATCGCCGCCTACCGCCTGCGCTGCGCGGCTTACTGGGCTTCTATGACTACTGCAAGCAGTGCAACATCGAACTTCGTGCCGCTGTTGTCGAGACGCCAGAGATTCTAGGTGAAATCGCCACACATTTGGAGAAGTGGCTGACGTCCCGTGCGCGGCAGCGCGAGGATGTCGAGTGCTCTAACGCTAGCTTAGCACTTTCCCTCTACATGTCGAACAACTCGTTAGACTCGAGCAGCAGCCGTGGCGTTGATGCGCTACTGGCGAGCCAACAGCACCTGCGTCTCGGCAGCGCCGCTCGCGGCAAGCTGCTCTGCCTGACGGCTGACTTTGCCACAACGATTGGGCGTGATCTCGGCCTCGCCACACTGGACCTCGCTCCATCGGTGGTGATGAAACAGCCCTGCAGCTTTCAGAAACGGGCAAAGCGCTTCAAGACGTTTGACGCGGTTCGCTTCCTCGTATGGCGGCCTCTCAGCATTTTCCTTGACCTACGGTCCCCAACGACCGCAAAACAGCTGCAGAGTGGCAGTCTTAGTGCTGCCGATGCTGCCTCCGTGACATGGGGAGAGACGACGGAAGCCGAAAAGTCTGTGGTGATGGTGGGCTGCACAGAACTGCGCGTTGTCACAGGTGTGAAGCTGCGCGACCCAATGATGTCGGTGCTCCCGACCACCACGATGGGCGTGCTGGCCGAGGCAGTGGCCGCGCAGGTGCAGCTGCCGCCGGTCTCCGTCTTCTCGCCAAGTTTCACTCTCAAGTCCTCGCAGCAGTCGCCATCCCCGCGACCGCTGCGCGCATCACAGGAGCTTCAAAGCCTGTCCGAGTCAGATTCAGGGATTGGGGGAGCCGGGTCGCCGTGCCTCACGAGCCAAAACCGCTTTGAAGAGCCCCGCCTTGACGCAACTGCGACGGCGACGACGGCGTCCGCAACGGAGCCGCCCGTCTCTGCTGACCGCATTCTGTTTTTCTTGAATGATACACCACTGTTTTCACCAATGACGACGTTGCTCGACGCGTTGACCGCCTTCGCCGTCAGCGGTGCTAGCCTGCGTGACCTCGTCGAGAGACCGCGGCGCTCGTCGGAATCTGTGGACGCACACAGCTCCATGGTCTCGGCGACGCTGCCGACGCTGCCATTTTGGACGGTGACCCATGTGCTTGAGTATGTTGTGCTAGCGGAGCCGCTGCCAGCGCCGTTGATTCTGGGCTTGGCGACAACAGCATCCGCATCTTCCGCGGCGAGCTGCTGCTGTTGCGGGTGCGACGGCCTGAGGCCGTCCTTCTTCTGCAGTCCAAAACACCTCTTCGACGCGGCGCCGTCGAGTGGCCCTCTCGCCCTATACTCCACCCTCTCCACAGTGATGCGGGAGGAGGTCGAGAGCTCGCTGGCAGTTCTAGAGAGCAACCAGCAACGACTGAGCAGCGCTGTCGTGCACGAGCTGTACCATCACCTGAAAATGTTCACGTTACCGCCTTTGCTCTGGTGCTCCGGCATCGGCGTCGCTGCCCAGGGAGGACCGGGTAACCGCGCCGTCGGAACCGCCGCCACGCTGTCGTCAGGAGCCTTTCCCCTGCCATCGTACGTGCTGTGGCGCTATCCCTTCATCTTCTCCACAGAAATGCGCTTGTCGATTTTCAGGTTTTTTATTTCGGCGCAGCGCTCGCTGAGTTACGAGGAGGCGAAGCATCTTCTGCAGAACTACCGTCACCTGCTCGTGCGGCATGCACCAACAGAAGAGACGCTGGAGGCGACGAGCGGCGCGGCCGGCGACACCGAGAAAACGCTCAACATTGTGGGACTGCAGTGGCTGTCGGAGGAGGTGGTGCGCCGCCGCCGCGTCACGCTCACGGTGCAGCGGCACAACATCCTACTCTGCGCGGAGGAGCTGACACGGCTAGCCACTTGCAATGTCGCCATCGACGTTGCGTTCGAGGGTGAGGCTGGTATCGGAAACGGCCCTGCGATGGAGTTCTACGAGATGGTGGCTGAGGAGCTTTTGGACCCGAAGCACGGCCTGTGGCGCACCGAGGCGATCCCGATCGATGAATCGGCGGACTCGTCGTCGTTTGGGGCGGCGCCACCACCGACTCGCAGCGCGAACCCGTCGCCGCGCACTGCCGCTGCCAGTGCACCACAGCGTCGGCGCCCATGCACGCCGCTGTTTCCTGCTGCGAAACAGACCCCGACCAGCCTTCACTACTGGAAGCTGCTCGGTGTCCTCCTCGGCCGCCTGCTGGTGATTGGCACGACATCCTCGCTTAACTTTCATCCCTTGCTGTTGCGCCGGCTGCGCGGGGAATCCCTCACGTCGACCGCGGCGGAGGCGTCTCAAAACATGTCCCAGGTGGATGCGGCGCTAGAGTTCTCGCTTCATCGACTGGAAATGATGAGCGCTGGTAGTCTGGCAGCGTGCGAGCTTTTCTTCGTCATCCCAGTCAGCGAGGCTGACGGCTGCGTGCCAGGTCCGGTCGAGGAGGTGCCGCTCATACCCGGCGGCGCCGATCGCCAGGTCACGGTGGACAACGTGCGCGAGTACACACACAGCCTGCGTACCTACTACCTGCACACGGTGCCTGACCTTGCCCTGCTCCACTTGCGCCAAGGACTCCAGCTCACTGTGAACCCGCTGTACCTGCAGCTGTTCACTGTCGATGAGCTGGGGCGACTACTGGGCTCGTCGCTGGACTCTAAGGTATGGGAAACGCGGGAGCAGTTTGCCCGCAACGTGGAGGCGGCGCACGGGTACCACATTAAAAGTGATGTGGTGCAGTACCTGCTCGATATCGTGCCCACCTGGAGCGCACAGATGCAGCATGCGTTCCTGAAGTTTGTCACCGGTTCCAGCGCTGTGCCGTATGGCGGGTTAACACAGCGCATCAAGGTGGTGCGGCGAGATGTTGACGTGTCTGCCGCGGATTTGGCCGTCACGCCTACTATCCACTCCTTCGGTGCCAGCGCTGCGGGGCTTGTCACCAGCTCGAGCTTCACCGGCGGCGGCGTCAACCACGACAACAGTTTGCCAACCGTCAGTACTTGCTTCCTATACTTGAAGCTACCCCGGTATAGCAGCAAGGCTGTGCTGCAGGATCGGCTGCGCTTTGCTGTCTGTGAAGGACAGCGCTTCTTCTCATTGACGTAGCTGAAGGTGCACGTGGAGCTCTTTGACGCGGGCGTGGGATGCTTGCTTGTTGGAGGGGGAGGGAAGAAAAGGTATGCGCTACGCTTGCTTGCCCCCTTTGGACTCTCAGACTCCTTTCCGCCTTCAAGCACGTGAGCCGGACGCACTTGTTTCCTTGATGGGTGGTTGCGTTGCCAGACTTCGCCTCTCTACGAGGGTACTGCATCGCTTCTTCTGTTTTCTATTCCCTTCTGCGCTCCCAACGCCTCTGCCCCCCCCCCCTCTTCTGTTGGCCTTTCTTGATTCTGCTTCCGATCTGACCTTCATCTCCCCTTTCTCGCTTCTTCACTGTTTCTGCTCGTTTTCCACTCTCGCCACTATCATCTGTTGCCCCCCCCCCCTCCCTCCCACCCACCCACCCACGAGTCCGGCACGTTAGTGTCGTGTTGGTCTCGTGCGCGCGCGTGTGTGCGTGCGGGCGTGCGTGTTTCTCTCGCTCTGGTGTCTACTCTCTCTTCTCCCTCACCCGCCACGCTCTCGCTTCGGCTGCGTTTTTATTCTCGTTGTTGGTGTTCAGGTCAAATGCGTTTTCGTCTCCATCACCATGGCGTTCTTCTCGGGTGTTTGAACCGCCCGCTTCGATGCATCTCTTCATTTTGTGCCCTCGCTCTCCTACGCATTTGGCCGTTTGTTGAGAATACGCTGTTTGGCACACGCTTTCTCCTTGCCGCAGGGCAGGGTGCTTCGTGCATGTGTGCCTGTGGTTGGATGTGACATGTATGCGCACCGCTTCTTGTTCACACCCTCTCTCTTTTTCGCTCTCTCGCTGGGCTTTTTTTTTGTTTCGGACCCTCTCTGCGGAATCGGGAATGTTCCATGCTCTACCGGCGCAGTGTCTCTTCCCGCCCCTTCTCTCCCCATCGTACGCTTCGAAAGTCGAATAAGACCGGCAGGTACGCGATGACGAGTGGTTCAATGTGCGAAACGTGAAACGCGCGGCTGCTCCGATGAGGTGATGGTGGTCCGTTGCACGCTGCCTCGATGTTTGAAAAGAAAGACACCACACACACCATAGAGGACAAAAACTCTGCCTTCACGCGCTGTGCGTTCTTCGGAACCATGTGAACTGCACGTGTGCGTGCATGGCTCCAGAAGACGACATATGCATAGGAGTGGGTGTGAGGGAGCGGTGAAGATGCCCTCTGGCGCTTTCTCTGGGTCCTTTTTCTCTCTCTTTCGCCCGTCCATCAGATATCGCACCTATGGAGTACAAGGACACTCCTCACATGCACTTCAAAACGAGAAGGCCTCTTTTTTCATTCGTTTTGCGCGCGCGCTTTCTCTCTCTCTTTACCACTTCCAGTACCCCCATCGTGATCGGCTTGTGTGTCGGTTGTATCGGCACGCGACAGCGGACAGCAACAAACGGGAAAGCCATCCGCGAAAAAGAAAGACGTGAGCACGTATACAGACACATGTACACACACATGCAGACAACACTGGCAGACGTGTCTCCGAGGACAAGTGGTTATCACGATGAAAAACAACCTTCATTAAGCCACATGAGGGAGAAATATCATAAAAAAACACCAGCAACCATACAAGGGAGAACAACCACAACTCTCTCTCTCACACACACACACACAGACGGAACCACAGACATTTTCGTACACTGGAATACATAAAACACCTCTATTCGTGCGGATGATGATGCGACTCCACATCCGTGTTGCATTCACATCGCTGTCAACCAGCAGAGGTTACGTCTCCCATGACGGCGGCCACCTCGGTACTCGCCGGTGCGCTTCGCAGACCACCTCGTCCACCAGCTTCTCGGCGAGCAAGTCGGCACCGTTGTTGAATGCGTCCGGCACATCCTCCGCCCGTATCAAGCCCCCTTCCTACCTGTACCGCTCCTTCATGGGCCACTCCACACGCTTTGCCGCGATGGCGCCTCCGCTCATGCGCGCCGGTATCACGCAGCTGGAACGCGAGCCTCTGGCGCATAGCACCCCGGGCCGCATCAACGACCACATTTGCATCGGTATGGTCAAGACGCTGCGCTGGCTGGCGGATCGCGCCTTTCGTGAGCGGTATATTCACCGGGCAACAATGCTGGTAACCGTGGCGGCTGCAGCACCAGCGGCGGGCTCTGTGGCGGCATATTTACGCATGTTCTTCAGGCGGAGCAACAGCAACAGCACCTGCACGGGCGATTCAACGATGTCCACAACAGCCGAGGCGAGCTCCCCGTTTCTGGTCTGTGGCGGCTCGCCAAATGCCGGCGCTGCCCCACCTGTTCCTGGTGCACGCCGCTCCTTCGCCATGGCGCGCCGATCACTGTACATGTCTACGTCCAGCGCCACCATGGAAGGAGCGGGGTCGACACTAGAGCATTCCTATGTGGACGAGCTCCGCGGCCTGCTCGCGCAGTGCGAGAGCCACGCCGTTCATTACCAAGTACTGAGCTGCATGGCCGAAATCACCCTTCTTGAGCGCGGTCTCGTACTCCTGCTGCAGGCGGTACACTTCACCATCTACCTGGCTTTGTTTCTCTTCTATCCGCGCATGGGGTTTCGACTCATGGCTTACACAGCGGAGGAGTCCTCTGTGGTGTGGACGCAGATGGTGAACGATGTCGACCTTGGCAAGATTGCCGAGCCGCGCGTGCCGCAACTGGCACTGCACTACTGGGGCCTAGAGGGAGTCTTTACCGCACAGGCGGCGCCACCGCCGAAAACGCCGGCTCCGCAGGAGCAGGAAGCGCTTCTCTACAAGACCAGCGAGGGACTTGTGGCAGAGCAGAGCCCTGTTGCTGACGCGCCGATATCGGGTGCCTCACCGTATGGTAGCAATAACGGCAATCGGGCTGCAACGCCTTTGTCGCGATTCGTCGACCGTGTGTCAGTGCCTTTCGAGGTGACCGGTCCTTGCCACGACAGTGCTGTGAACCGAAAGAAGAGTGAAGAACGCGTCATCACTCCCTCCGACCTTGACGCCGCCCCCGAGGCGTCCGTCTTGACGCTGCGCGACGTTGCACTGCTCATCCGCTCTGATGAGATGATCTTCCGCGACCTGAATCACGAGCTGGCGAATAAGCTGGACATACAGCCGAGCTGGACGCAGCGCCTCTTAGCATTCCTTAGCGGAGAGAAGTAGCCGGGAGGCCAAGCGCACAGAATGTGCACAGCGAGTTTTGTGTAGGTGTGGCAACCTCAGCCTCTAAGGAAGAGTGCCAGTGCTCTCTCGCTCTTCAACACACGTGCACACAGAGGGAGTTTCGGATGGTGCTCTAACCGCAGGACGGTGATTCTTCCCGGGGCTCAGACAGACATGCACATGCGGAGGCGAGAGGGTGGTGCTATGCCTCTTCCTCTAGTCATTGTTGTCCGCCTACTCCCCCTCAACTGTGAGAGTTCGGTCGTGCACCCTTCTGTTGCCCTTTGTTTTTCTACTTGCTCTGCTTCCTACGCGCATGGGCCCAAGCGGTGCGTGTGCCTTTTGGCTCGTTGCCGTCCTTCAGCGTTTATCTGCCCACCGCGTGACACGCAGCAGCAGCAGCAGGAAAAAAAGAGGAAGACAGCAAATAACTCCCCGCGCGTGCAAAGACAACGCCCCTGGGATGTACCACGGTTCTCTCTGCTCTCCTGAGTAACTGAGGCTACTGCGCAGGGAACACTCATCACGTTCCGTATGTGCATGGAGGTGTGCGCCACCCCACACCCACGCTTCTCCCTTTCACGCTTCCCCCACCCCCTCCTGAGGGGTACGCAACAGACCTACGAACCCGCTTCATGGTGGCTCTGGCTTCTGTGGGCTCAACGAATGCAACAACAACGGCAAAAGAACGCACTTTCCCTCCGCACCTGTAATGCGCTCGTTCTCCTCCCTTCTCTCATTGTTCAGCGACAGCATCCACGTGTGTCATCGACATCATAGAGAACACTGCCTCGGTCCTTTGAAGCATCACGCAACGCCAGCACACACACAAGCAAAAGAAAACAGCGACATAGAGGTAAACCTACGCCGTTGTCCTTGTAGACTGCACACATACATATATATACACGAACGTTCGCTTGCATCTTTTTTTTTGGTGTGGCGCTATCATCCATCTCTACCCCAATTCATTTTGTGTGTGTGTGTGTGTTCCCACGTGGACGATGAGCAGCACGACGGATTGGACCCGCTTCCTCGCCGCGCTGGAGAAGCGAGGGGTTCGGTTTGATCAAGTGCAGTACGCCACTGACCGCCAGGAGGTCATTCGCGCCACCGGCATTACAGATGCCCTCAGCATCGCGGTAGTGGAGACGGAGTGGCAGCGCCACTGCAACGGCGTAAGAGATGCTTCGAGAGCGATACCACCGAACCACCAAGGCGTTTCCGCCAGTAATCCTATACCCACTCGCCCTCTGGCACCGCTCCTGTCTCAACTCGCACCCGATGAAAGAGGGCCGACTACGTCTGCCAGAGCCTCGAATGGCGGTATGGCTGGCCTGCCGGCTCTCCACGAGCTCTCCCAGTTGACAAGGCTGCCGGAGGAGTTGCAGGACACCGTGTTGGCGACAGAAGTTCTATCGGCAGCAGTGGGACTTGGGGGCGTGTTCCTCCAGTACACGCCACCAGCACCCGGCACCTCGAGCGGCATCAGCCCCAAAGAAGGCTTTCAGGTCTCGCCGCTGGTACCTGCGTCGATGCGGAGCCTGTGCGAAACTGTCCTGCCTGTTGCCGACGCCTTTATGGCGCTTCGCTGCATCGAGAAGGCCGAGTACTCCAGTCGTAGTCTTGTGCTCATGGCACTCGGCGAGGTGGTCTCCGAGATCAACACGAGCTACGCCCACCAGGTGTCCAAGCTGCAGCTCTGGAGTGAGGGTCGGCCGATGCCGCTGATGGGCGTGGTGTCGGAGATTCTCCGTGTCGGGCATCACGTGGTGCGACTGCGACAAATGCTGCCAATGGATCTCATATGCACAGCGCTCGCTGAGGCGGCGGCAGCGGCTCCGACTTCGTCGACGCTCACCTCTCCCTCTTCCGGGCTCGTGGGGCCTCGCATCTTGAATCACCTGTGTGACCAAGTGAATAAGTACTCCGGCAGCTGCGAGGATCACGAGCTGCTGACGCTGCTGCTCCGTCGCTCGCTCGTCCCGTACCTGCGCATGTTGCAGCGCTGGATGCACAGCGGCGTACTTGACGACCCGTACGGTGAGTTCTTCATATCGGAAGTCTACCAACCAGCGCGGCCGTCCCCGACGGCTGCGAGTCACCAGCAGCAGCGACACGTTGGCCAGTTCTTTTTGGATGCACTGGCGCCGTCGGCGACCGGCGCCGGGCGCGACGGTGAGCTTGGTGTGAGCGGCTCCAGCACGGCTTCTCAGGGCCGATTCAGCTCGAGCAGACGTGCGGCCGCGCAGCAGGACGTGGTGGCCTTTGACCGGCGCTTCTCCCTGAACAAGAGCCTCGTGCCAGTGTTCCTCAACACACCGAGTCGCATAGCCAAAATGGTCTTTTTCGCTGGTAAGTACTGCTGTCTCTTACGAGAGTACGGCGCAGCGCTCCCAGCGTTTCGACCTGCAACTTTTTCCGGCGGTGCTGGTGCTGCTGCGGCAGGATCCAGGTCCGACGGTCCTGGCGACGCCCTCTTGACTTGGAGTGGAGCGGACCAGCTTCAGCGTCAGGTGCAGGAGTCCTTCGAGATCTCCAGCGGGGCCGTGATCCAGCTGCTGTTTAGCCCGTCCGTCGACTTACTCGGGCATCTCAAGTCTCTGAAGCTGTACTTTCTCCAAGAGCGCGGTGATTGGGTCGTGGACTTCCTCGACAGCGCCGAGAGCCTCCTCGCCGAGCATCCAGATCGCGTCAAACAGTACTCGATGCAGGTGTTACTGCAAGCAGCTGTGGCCCGCAGCTGCTCGAGCGACCCGTACCATGACCTAATCGGGTGCAGCTTTGCGAACTGCACTTTGGAGGAGCTGCTGCAGGAACAGAATCGGCAGCGCGACAGCGGCGGCGACACGACGACGGCGGCCATCGGCGAGGGTGCGACGACGGCGCTGCCGTTCCGTCGGAGCATGGGCGGTAGCGGTGGCGAAGTGGACGCTCGGGGCAGTTTGGAGCTGCTTCAGCTCGAGACGGATCTGCAGTGGCCCTTGACGCTGGTGCTCGATGGAAAGGTAACGCATCGTCTGAACGTCATCTTTCGGCTACTGATCTGGGTGAAGACCTGCGAGCGGCGCCTCTGCGAGGTGTGGTTTACGAATGAGATCCTCGGTGAGTTCAGTGCCGCTTACGGGCTGAAGCACCAGTTTGTGCAGTTTCTGCGTCAGTTCCAGTTTTACGCTGCCCACTTTGTGCTGGAGCCGCTGTGGAGTCGCCTCGTCGCGCGCATCGGTCAGGCAGATAGTGTGTTCGCCATCTCGCAGGCACTCACGGACTTCTTTGATGGCGTGGAGACGGGCTTGGTGCTCTCCAGCACTCAGCGCTTCCGCAGCCTGGCACACATTCTCGAGCTAACGGAGCGTTTCTGCTCGGTAGGGATGCACAGCAGTACAGCGACGATGCCGCTGATTGAGGCAACGCTGCATTCTGTCGAGGACCAGTTTCTGCGTGCGCTGTCGGAGCTTGCCTCGCCGATAGGACCCGACTACCCGCAGCTGGTGCCGCTGCTGACATGGATCGACTTTAGCCGCTTCTACGACCAGAACAACGTCTATCACGTTCAGCACGGCGCAGCAAGCTCTGCAGCGGGTCGTAGTATGTAAGGGCGCCATGGGGGCAAAGGTGTGGAGGCGACTAGGGCGGTGCGGGTGTGGGAGTTGTGGGCAGCAGTGACAGGGCTACACCTGTACAGCATCGCAGTCGCTTGCCTTGATGCCGCTTGATCTTTTTTTAGGTGCGTTGCTCTCTTTTCTCGCCTCTTCGTTGCTGCGGCTCATGTAGAACGGCGCCACGAACGAAGAGCATCAGCGCCGGATGTGTGTCTCGGCTTGTTCTTTGTGAAGGAAGGGTGGGGCGGGGTTTTGCCCCGCGGCAGATTGATACTTAGAACAAACTGAACCCTGTAGCGGAGGAGCGCACGTGTTGCGCTTTCTCAGACGCGTGCCGCTTGCGTGGTTACACCACGTAAGAGGTATGCGAGGGTGGCGATGCAACGATGCGGTACATCAACCGTTCTTTTTTTTAAACGCAAAGGTAGCGAGACTGATGGGTCGAAAGTCATGAGGCACGATGTTACCACCACGACTTCTTGCACCGGCTGCGCACTGTCTGTATCGAGGGACTTATGCTCATTGCCTTGCTTCCCCTCTCATGCATGTCGTGCGCAGTTCGCTCTTTCTGGGACGCATTTCGGCCACTGCTGTGGCAATGTTCCCTTTCTCCTCCCTTTCCCTCAAACACGTCTTGCCTTCCTTCGCTATGCTGCCTCCCCCAATCTACCCCATATCTTTGTCTTGTGTCTCTCCATGTCCTTCTTTGCCGGTGAGGAGGGAGCGGGTGGATGCAAGAAAAAAAAGAATATCTCAACATCGGGGGCAGCAACGACCGCACCGCGCTCGCATAAGCCGTGTGTGTGTAGTCCACACCTCCCCTCCTCCCCTTTTTCTTTTGTGTGAACAGTTCTACTGCTGCTCTGCGTCACACATGACACACGTGGTGCATCGAGGAACAATGTGCGTCACTTGCACGCCCCACACCGCCCAGCCGACAGTCACACGGAGGATAGGAAAGGGGAGTACCAGCAGCCCTGCCGCCTCCCTTTTGTTTACTGGAAACGGCTGAGTGTCGTGCTCCATTTGAAGTGAGGAAAGCACACAAAAGAAGAAAAACACATGTTTCTATCATCGCATGAGGGCTGGAAAGCGAACGCAAATCGACGTTGTGTGTTGGGTCTCCCATCCACTCTCTCTTTTCACGAGCCATTCGCTATGTGAGTCGTGTTCCAGGGTGTGCGTGCAGCGTGCAACGGGGCATGGTTTGCCTCTGAATGGAAGAGATCCCACGTGAGCAGCACCGAGAGATGCATCTTCACACGCACGTGCAACATCCACCACATTACACCCTCGCGGAGAGTCAGCCGCGACAAGAGCTTGGCTCTGCGAGAGCGTGAGGCATACGCCCAGGCGGGGTCACTCGATTCTCGACATGGACGGCTTTCTCTCCGCGCTGTGATTGCTGCATTCGGAGGGCAAGAAGCTAAACCTGAGGTTTGGTGGGGATGGGGAAGCGTTTCAAAATGACGTTTGCTGAAGGCGCTGGCAGCACGTTACCTCGAAGCGAACCTCCCCACAGTTGGTCTGAGCGTGAAGCCGCTGCGCGAAAGGACAAAAAAAGGCGGGGTTTAGCCAAGGTTGCGGGGCATAGGTGGCCAAGAGCGTTCCCGGCCCCGAATGACCACGCCTCCATCGAAAGGGTGCAGCTGTATCACCTACTGGGTGGATGCGAGTGAGTACGGGCGCGCCGAGCCGGCTGGATGGAAGCTGCACAAGGTACTCGACAGTGCTGCTCCACACAAACTGCCACTGCTCGTGTGCCTGAGCAAGATTGATGGGGATCCCTCGCATGCGCAGTGAGGCGTGCATCGCACTTCCGCACTTGAGGAATACAGAAAACAATATCCAGGTGGTCGTGTACATCCCCGGGTTGATGTAAACAAGCAGTAGTGGGGTTGTGGACTGGCTGGCTGGCTAGGAAAATCGCACGGGTGCGTTCTCAAAAGTCGCCATACGCCAACGACGCAAGAACACGAGAGACCGACGGACGCACACGTTCGGGTTGTTGGGCAGCCCGTTGTGCGCCCGTGGCGCAGCTTTATTGCGGAGACACGGAGGATTGTGGAACAAGGCAAGGCGGTCAACAGCCTAAAGCGAAAGTCAGCGTCTTTCCACCCCTTCTTGTTTTCTTTTGTGTTTGCGTGTCGCTTGTTTTGCTTCACCACCCCCAGAGTCCCTCAGCATAATGGATCATGGCAAGCGCGTTGCTGTCTTCCATGTGCCACCTTATTCCACAAATTTCTTGCCACCTGCCCTCTCTATCTTGTTCAGTCGTTTCGTTGTTGCGCCCCACCGGCTGTGACCTTGTCTGACCAGGGCCGCACATCCGAGAGACAGGGAGAGGGTGGGGAGTGCTGTGGCTGCGCATGAGAGCGACACCTCGTCTCCACGGCCAGGCTTCCTTTTGTTGCCATCCGTTCACTCTTGTGCTGTGTGCCCGTTTTCCGCTCTCTCCTTCTGCTGTTTGCCTTGTTGCTGAGAAGCAGCGGCTGTGTAGACGCCGGAGCCGAAATGGAAGAAAAAAAACAAAAAGAGCCTGAGCAACGGCGGGCGATCGCGGCCGATCGCTAGGCTGATGTCCCGCGTGTTGCGCAGCACTCTCACCACTGCTGTGTTCCCTTGGCATATTTTTATTGTTTCTTTCCAAGAGGAACGCGACGAGGAGGTAGTTGCTCTCACGAGCGCGCTCGTTTCACCGTTTGCCGCGGAGGGGCCATCAGCGCTACGAACGTCTCCGTTGCTGTGTTTCCGTTCTCTTCCTTTCTTCCTCTCCATTACCTTTGTGAACTCTGCTTTCTCATCTCGACGTTTGTGTCCCTTCTCACATGTACAATGTCAGGGCCGCCAAAGCAGAGCATACAACACGGCTCGTGTTGTGGACTCACGCGGGTTAACAGGACCCCCTTGTTCCCCCCTCGCCCGCCGTTTGCTCAGACACGCACATACACAGAAAAAAAAACAGACGGATACTGCTGTTCATCACGAAGCAGAAAGGCGATAACTACGATGGCGCTCAAGAAGACGTTCAAGCAGCGCATTCGCAAGAATGACATGAAGCAGCGGCACCAGATCGGCTCTGGCTTACGCAAGCGCATGGGTGCCGCTCGTCGCATCCACAACCGTTACGACTCGGTGGATGACGGGACACGACCGATGGAGATGATCGTGTCTGAGATTGCAGAAGGTACTGCTGTGCCGAGTCAAGAGGCGGTTCTCGACCCCCGCAGTCTGACAGACCTGCTGCTGCGTCCGGCTGAGACACCCGTGGACAACAACAGCGCGTCGGCAAGCGCTAACACCGCCACCACTTCTTCTGCTGTCGCATCAAAGTCGAACGGTTGCAGCGCCGCCCCATCGAGGAGGGGGTCGTGGAAGTCGTCCGCACTCCTCACCTCTGTCCCACTTGCAGCCGAGAAGGTGCTGCTGTCGCTGCCCTTAGCTCCCGATGACCCGCTTGCCTTGCCGGACACCCGCGTCTTCGAGGAGGAGGAGCGGCAGCAGCGCCTGGCGAGAGAGGTGGCGGCCAGGCAGAAAGAAAACAAGAACCTGTACCGCCACAGCGGCCAACCCTACCTCTTTTGGGAGCGTGTTGGGCTTCATCCTGCACTCCTTCAGGCGCTACGGGAGCTGCACTTCACCCATCCCACCCCCGTGCAGGAGGAGGTGCTCCCGCACGTCCTGGCGAGCGGCGACGAGGGGCTAGCAAGGCAGATGAGTGACCAAGCGGACAAGAAGAGCAAGAGGCACAAGCGAGCCGGTGGCGCTGCTGGCAGCGCCGGTCAGGATGTGGTGGTGTCGGCCGAAACGGGCAGCGGCAAGACGCTGGTGTTTGCGCTGCCCCTCTTACAGGACCTGCTCACCTCGCTGGACAGGGAGAGGGTCAGCGCCGTTGCGCCAACTTCGTCGGCAGAGACTGTGCACGAAAAAGCGATGGCCCAGGCGGGTTCGGACGCCGCTGCCACGCGAGCCGAGCTGAAGGCGAAACGCCAGAAGCGTATCATGCACTCTCTCATCATTTCTCCAACGCGCGAGCTTGCCCTCCAAATCCACGCGGCTATTCGCCAGCTGACCACGTTCGCGCCGCAGGTGATGGTGGGTTGTGTGGTCGGCGGCATGGCCCAGGAGCGCCAGCAGCGCGTCTTGAACCGACACCCACACATTCTCATATGCACCCCAGGTCGTTTGTGGGACCTGGTGCAGAAGAACGAGGGCTGCTACCTCGGTCACAGTGTCAGCCGGCGCCTGCACTACGTCGTCCTCGATGAGGCTGACAAGATGCTGCAATCAGGACGCTTTGCCGAACTGCAGACCTTGCTGGAGCGCATCCACTGCGAGGTGCTGCCGGCGGGTTTCGCGCAGGACCGTGAGGAGGGTGCCGAGCCGGGCGAGATCGCCGTCGAGAGCGGTCGCTGGGACCCCGATACCGAGACGTTTATTCCATTCGACAAGGAGGAGGCAGGCGCGACAAAGCCGAAGGCGAAGAAATCGGTGGCGGAGACCGTCACCGAGGCGAGTGGGGCACCAGTGAGGACAAAGAAAGGCAAGAAGCGCGCTCGCGAAGCCATGGAGGCGGCGGCGGAAGACGTCTCATCAAGTTCCAAGATGAAGAAGGCAAAGAAGGTTGCTGCAGATGTGACGCCAGGAAAGAGTCGCAAAACGGCCAAAACATCTGCGAAACAGGCAGCCAGCTTGAGGGAGGAAGAGGAAGAGAAGGCGACAGACGAGGAGGAAACAGCGAGCAGGTATGGCGACACGAACGCCGAGACGGAGTACGGTGATGGCCGCCATAAGAAGGACGAGCCGCAGCCTATCCCGATGCCGCCGGAGCCGGCTGCGGGGCACCGTGTCATCACCTACGTCACGTCTGCCACTCTGTCGCTGCAGACAAACTATGAGCGGCGCGACTTCTCGGCTCGCAAGAGCATCATTCGCACCTCGAACGCCGATGTGCTGAACAAGGTTCTGCAGCAACTCGAGATCAAGCTCAGTAATGCACAAGTCTTCTCTCTCGCGGAGACGGCCAACGTCGCGGCGCGCATCAACGAGACGTACCTCCGCTGCCCTGACAACAGCAAAGACCTGTATCTGTACTACTTCCTCAAGACCTACCACGACGATCGCGCCATCGTCTTCGTGAACGCGATTTCCATGCTGCGGCGCTTGGTAAAGCTACTCGAGGTGCTCGGGATTGCCGTGGTGGGCCTGCATGCCTCGATGCAGCAGCGCCAGCGTCTGAAGTTCATCGACAAGTTCAAGCAAGGCAAAATCCACGTGCTCGTGGCCACCGACGTTGCATCGCGCGGTTTGGACATTGATGGACTCAAGTACGTTGTTCACTATCAGGTACCGCGCACCACCGAGGCGTACATCCACCGGTGCGGCCGCACGGCGCGCTGCGGCGGCACCGGCCTTTCTGTGCTGCTCGTCAACGCTCAAGAGCACATGTCGTTTCGCAAGCTGATGGAGTCCCTCGGTCGGAAGGAGAGTGAGGTGGAGACGTTTGCGATGCAGGCGACGATTGTGCACCAGCTCCACAGTCACCTGCGCATTGCGTGGCAGATTGATAAGCTGCAGAAGGAGATTGGGAAGTCCCGTGCGAGCAATCAGTGGGTGAAGCGGATGACGAAAGAGGCGGACCTGGAGACGGACGACATGTACGACGACACCGCAGACGCCGAGAATCGCGAAAAGCAGAAGGCCATTCGCATCTTGCAGCGCGAGCTTCAGCTGCTGGGACGGAAGTTCACGGGCCAGTATGGCGGCAAGGGTGCCTTCCGCACGAGCGCATACGCTCTGGGCGCCAAGCAAGCAGAGCAGCACCTGAAGGAGCGCGCCGACCGCCAGACGATTCGCGTGGCGAGCAAGAAGAAAAACTTTGCAGCGAAGGGCGAAAAGTAGCGTCCGCCGCGTTGGCAGCCGCGGAGGGAGTGACGGCTGCAGTAAAGGCATAAAGAAGCGCACACACAAAAATAAGGGAGACGGAGACGGGACGTGTCTGTACTCCCGCTTTATTTTTTTGTTTGCGTCTCTGTGTGTGTGAGGGAAGGAGGCGTGAAGAGGGGGGGGGCTAGGCTGTGCTCGCTCATGCTCACTCGTGACATCCTGTCTCACCTCTCCGACAGTCAGTCTCTTCCCCTCCTTCGGTCCCGTGGCGTGGCGCACTGGTTCGGATCCGCCAGAGACGGAGGCTGCTACGGCGCTTGTATGGTATGCTGCTGGTACCGTTTTCTTTTTTTTGTGTGTGTGGGGGAGAGGTGATAAGCGACTGCGTGATGGCGCAGATTTAAGATCGAATAAAAATGATCAAAGCGAACGCTTTCGCGCCGCTCTCCTCACGTCTCTTGGTGAGATGGTTGCGTTCAAACGTCGTTGAATGCATGTTTTTTTTTTCTATCTTGGCTCTCTGACTCCTGTTGGTCTTCGCAACGGCCGACTTCCTCAGCAGTGCTCATACTAATCGAGAAGAAGCGGAGAGAGAGAGTACTCATCACTGTCTGCTGAGGGGTGCGACGCAGGGGGTGAGGCGGTGGGAAAACAGCGTGTTGTTCCGCTATAACGCACCTGAGCGTCTCGCATGAGTGCATCGCTTGTTTGGCTGTCGCTGAGCCTTCTGATGTAGGCCAATGAAAAGGAAATGGGCCGGGTCGAAGTGCTCTTTACTTCTGTGTCTGCCCCGCAGTGGAAGCGCTGACGAGGACAGGGCAGTAGTCATCGTGGAGAGGCAACGCCAATTTTTATGTCCTGTCCCTCGTGCGACACAACAACACAGAAACCCCGTCCACAGAAACATGGAAACTCCGATGTCGGTGAAGGCATCACCCTTTTCTTTTCTCCCCCGTTACCCACCTGCCCTCTCCGGCTACTCCTCGACGTGCACGCACCGCATCGAAAGGATATGCTGTGTTCGCACTTCACAAGCAGCTGGCAGATTCGATGAATACTTGACCGACGCTTCTCTCTCTGCAAGACGAAAAAGGAGTGGGAGAGTCGAGGAAGTAAAAAAAAGAAAAGCGAACGACACACACACACAAAAAACCACGCTGTTGTTTGTAGCGAATGCGCCGTGCTGGATGGCTTGCGGTGGCACCGATAGCCGCTGTGGTTGGCGGTACTCGTGTGTCCCAGGTACTTGCGTCGCCATCGTGGACGTCGTCGTCGTACCAGTGCTCGCCCGTGTCAGCTCAGTGCCGCCTTCATCACGCTGTCGGCCTCCTTGGACGCACGCGGATTACCCGATTTGATCTGCGCAAGCACGAGATGGAGAAACGGCGTCTTCGCGAGCTGGAGAAGGCCGGCATCAACCCGACGGACGACGACGATGCGCCGTGGATCGCCCCCGAGGAGCAGCAGCGGTTGGATGAGGAGGAGGAGAGGCGACGTGCCGAGATGGAGGAACAGCGGCAAGCGTTTATGAAGAAGCGTGCCGAGGAGGATGCGGTGAAGCGGCAGAAGTTCAAGGAGTTCCGAGCGAAACAGATTGCCATGAGTCGACACCGCAAGGAGACCGCGGCAGAGAAGAAGGAGGAGGCGCGGCAGCACCGTCAGCAGACGAGCCGTGTCGAGGGTACTGAGGAGGTGAATGCTGCAGCGGATGGCGCCGATGCCAACGGCGCATCTCACCACGGCACGCAGTAGAGGGGGGAGGTGAAAGTGCCGCCGCAGCGCTGCTTCGATTGTCTTGCACGTGCCTTCTGAGGCTTCTGCATCCACGGTAGGAGCTGCTCACGCTAGTTCACGCAGACCTGACCGTGTTCCCCACATGACTTGGATACGCCTCATTTTTTCCTTCTGTTCTCTCACATATCAAGGACAAAATGTCGAATACACGCCAAGCGGGCTCATCTTTCTCCGACTTACTCATCTACCTCCTACGGCCTCATCATGGGCTGATGCATCTCTGGGATCGAGATACGGAGGTATATGTGCGGATCGTGGTACAGAAGATGCCCTTCCGAGCATGACGCCTTCGCTTTAGGCAAAAGAGGGGGAGGCGGGCGCATGTGTGTCATCACCTTGACGCCCCAAGGCACTCCTTCAAGGATGACGGAGCGACGCTTTTCGTATCTAATCCTGGCAGGCATTTTAATTCCATGCGCACCCATCCCCCCCACCCCCGGAAACGGACGCACGGGACTGTCTCTGCTTTCACGGTGCTTCTCATGCGGCTTCTCCCATTTGATTTCTCCCCGTCCTCCTCCTCTCCGTGTCTGTCTGTCTCTCTGGCTGTTGCATTCTTTCCATCACAATGTGGCTCATGTGCACGTCTCCACCCTGACCACGTTGGTGCGTGCATTGCGCAGTCAGACCTTGCATCGCTTCATCAGCCTCGCACAGAAAGATGGTCGCCGTTCGCGCTAAGGTTGGCTCTCGCAGCTACGTTCGCCAGAAGCAGCTGGCCAAGGGCAAGAAGGTCTTCAAGATCGACTGCAGCATCCCGGCCGCCGATGGCATCTTCAGCGAGGATGTGCTTGGCAACTTCGAGCAGTTCTTCCAGGACAACACGAAGCTGAACGGGCGTAAGGGCAAGCTGTCTGATAAGGTCCGTCTGTCGATGAACGACAATGTTCTGACCATCAGCACCACGATGGCGTACCGCAAGAAGTATTTCAAGTACCTCACGAAGAAGTTCCTCAAGAAGAAGGACCTGCGCGACTGGATCCGCATCCTCGCCACCGGCAAGGAGACGTACCAGCTCAAGTACTTCAACATCCAGGACCAGGAGGAATAGTCGCACCATCATGCATAGCCGCTGCTCTTTGTGCGCAGAGTTTACTTGCACCCAAGCAGGGTTTTGCAGGGGCGTGCATGTGAGCGTAACCGCGCCTTTTGTTTTTGTTTGCTTTCCTTTTGCGCTGCATCTCTTTTCCTTCGCTCTGCATCTTCGCTATGCGTCACGCCTTTGTTCAGGGGCCGCCAGCGCAGTCTGGCGAGGAGGGGTAAGCACGAAGGGAGGCTGGAGGGTCGCTTTAGCAGCGAGGAGGAACCAAGGCAAGCAAACAAAAAAGGGGGCGTATCGGCGGTGCATCGTTGCCGTGCCCGTGAGTGCGCCAGGAGCGTCCGGCCTGAGTGGCGTGCCTTCAGCGGCGAAGTTGACGTTTTCGTTTTTTTTTTCCTCTTTATTTCACCGTGGCAAACTAAAGCACCCAACGAAGAAGAAAACAGAGAGGGGCGCCTCGCACAAAAGACGACGGGGAAGCGGGGGCTCGTGTTGAGGGGGAGACTCACTGTGGTGGCAGGAGGACGTCCCTGTGGATTGCGTGTGTCTGTGTGCGTGTGGAGGGTGACAAAATGCAGGCGATGTGGCTAAGAGGTGAAGCCGAGAGAACGAGGGTCAAGGAGGGGGCAGACAAACCCGCCCTTCCTTGAATTTCTCAGCTAGCCCAGCCGGTGCACCGCCTGGCGTCCGAGCGCCGTGCTTTTGCCGTCACGTGAAGCGGCAAGCGACACCCTTCACCGCCCACTTTGTGCTCTTGTGTATAGATGTCTATGTTGCGGCCCCCCTCGCCCCTCAATACAGGACGTGGGCCAGGGGGGGAGGTAGGCGAGCCTTGCATGCCAAAATTCGGGGTTTTCTCCTCCCCCTGCCCCCTCGTTCCCTTCTTTGCGTGGATGAGAATCCACCGCACTTTTCTCCTCACCCCACTCTCTCTCGCCCGTGCTCTATTTCTCTGGAGTCTGTGGCGGCCGCATCTGCCGTGACGGCCTGAATCCCCTGTGCGCTCGACACCGCCGGCTGCTTAACTTTTTCTTGAAAGCGGGGATTTTTGTTTTGGTTGGATTGCCGAAACACTCATTCTGCAGTGGACTTTCATTGGTTCCTCCGCCGTCGTACCGGCAGCACTCCAGGAATAGGCTCATTCATTTGAGCCGTCGCATCTCACTAAAACTCCCCCTCCTCTCTCTCCGTGTTGGCCCGTGTATCGCTCGCCGCAATGCTGTACATCAATAGCGGCCTTGTAGGTCCCAAGGCGATGAGCGGTGAACTCTTCCCTGAGGAGGACACGTCGGGTGCCAAGGTGCTCCTCATCAACATGCGCAGTCATCAGTCTGACCTGCTCGATCAAACGGAGCGGAGCAACGTTGACCGTCGCCGATTTTTTCTCGACATTCTCCACTGCAACGAAGACTTGCACAGGCCGGGTGTGCCCAGCTTTGATGTGATGCAGCTGGGAAAACTGAAACTCTCGGCAGACCACACCCACGAGGACTGGATAGAGCTGGCGCAGCTCATAAAGAAGGAGTACCACAACTACCGCGGCTTTGTGGTGGAGAGCGGATCAGACAACATGGTCACCACCTCCACGGCGGTCAGCTTCTTGCTCGAGAACCTCGGCAAGCCGGTCATCTTCACAGGCTCGCTCATCCCTGGCCATCGCATCTACACCGATATGACGCGAAACATTATCCTCGCCTTGGCGTTCGCCAGCTGTAGCCAGATTTGTGAGGTTTGCATTCTCTTTGACGAGATGCTCTACCGCGCAAATCGCACCATCAAAATGAGTCGTTGCAGCCTGCGCCCCTTCGACTCGCCGCACTTTCCTCCCATCGCATCTGTGCGCGGCGGTGTCCTGATGATTCGAAAGGTGCTTCTCCGTCCGCACCCCACCGGTCGACTGCACATCGAGGCAGAGCTGTCCACGAAGGTGCTGACGCTCAAGCTGGGCCCCGGAGCACCGTTTGAGTTTTTCCGAACCGCTATTGAGCACACAAGCGCTTCGGCCCTCATCCTGCGCTGCTACGGCAGTGGTAACGGGCCGACCCGGCGTAACTTTATGAAGCACCTCCTCGCTATAGCGAAGGCTCGCGACTTGGTGGTGGTGATTTGCACGCATAACCGCTACGGGCTAGTAGTGCTGTCCGAATACGAAGCTGGGCGACAGCTTATAGGGGCTGGGGCCATCAGCGCCGGTGACATGACGCAAGAGGCGGCTATGGTGAAGCTCAAGTACCTGTTTGGTCTTGGCATGTCTCCGGAGCAGGTGCGCAAGCACTTTCCTGTGGACATGCGCGGCGAAATATCGTCACCGTCCGCAAAGCTGTGAGGCGCTATGGAGACCGCTAGCTATGGGTAGGGCGTAGGAAGGCGCTGGATTTACTGTCCCACTACACCAGTGTCTCCGCTGGTGCTTGCGAGAGCACGACAGCGGCTCCTCGCTGCTGCCGCAGCACTATCTTCATGCTTAGGCTTGCATGCATGTTGTCCACTATGTTTTGTTGCCGTGTGGGCGGGGAGGGGCGGCGGGCGTTGGTTGGTTTCTCTTACTCCTTACCCGATGGATATGTCAGCAATATTGTTGGACGTGCTCGTTGTACAGATGCACAAGCGCACAGGAGCACAAAGAAGAGAAACATGTTGCACCCATCATCCAATGTAAACCAACAAGAGGACACCCCCTTTTTTTGTGGGGGGGGGTGGGCGAGGTGCACTGCGCGGCAGATGTTGTCGGAATAGATCACTGTCGCTTACCGAAACACGGCGTGATATTCGACGCCGTCGCCCCTACATGTCTCAGGCCTTCCGCTACCCCCTCCACTTCCCCCCATTCTCATTCTCCTGTGACCCAGCTTCTTCACCAGGCCCCTTGCTTTCCTGAGGGACGGGTGGGTAGGTGGGTGGTGGTGCCGTGCACATTCACGAGGTCTTCGCGCTTTCGTGTGTTCTCTGTACTGTCGTCTCTTCTATCGTCCTTTTTATCTACTTTCTTTTTCGTTATTTTTGTGTTCTGCCTCATATCCTTCTTGTCTCTGTCTCTCTGGCTGTGTCTGTGTGTCTGTGTCCTTCTGTGGCTGTCCACCATTGACTTGGAACCTGCACAGTAGTCGTGGCGGCGTAATCTTGCTTGGCTGCCGTTGAGGGCGCATCTCTGGCTCACTGTGGGGCACATCTGCTGTGTGTCGCACATTACAAAAACAACAAAGAATAATACTTATATGTATGTTTGTTCGTTTATACATATATATGTCTGTCGCGTAAAACTAAGTAAGCCAAAATCCACCCATCCACGAAATCTTAGCAGAAAAAGGCTCGCAGAAGACGCTGTGCAGAGCGATTCGGCATTCACGCACAGCTTTCGCACACGCACACGCGCCCGCGTACACCCTTCTCGTCTGCCTCTCTCTTCTTTCTCCCACTTTGCATCATTTTAGGGGAGCAACGTGACTGAAGAGTAACATGGGCAGCTCAAGCAGCAGACAGACGCCGCTGCCGGCGGAGTCCGCGGATACTGCTCCCGCGCCGGAGGTGGCGACGAACACGACCGATTATCATGAGTACATCCAGTTTCGTGACCAGCTTCTGAGCTTTGCTCTCGGGGAGAGTGCCTTCGACTACACTGAGCGCCTCTTCGCGCAGAAGCCCGACAGCCCGGAAGTCATGGCGCTACTAGCAGAGACCACCTTTCTGTATGATAAGACCAAGAACAAGGTATCGCGGGGGCACTGGTGCGATCGTCTGGACCTGCTGCAGCGCGGCGTCGACGTGAGCCGCAAGTGCATCAACGAGAACAAGGATTATGGCCCGTGCTATCGCACCTACGTCATGTGCGCCACACGCGAGGCGGAGGCACTCTACTACATGAAGAGTTTCACGGGACTGGGGCTTGTGGAAAACTACCAGGCGATCATGCGGAAGGGCGTCAGGGGGATGGAGCTGCTGCCAACGGACGCGGAGATTCCCAACACCCTCGGCGCTCTGTGTGCGCGCTGCTGCTTCCGTTGGTACGACCCATCGCGTGCGTACGCGTGGTTCTACGGGTTGCCAACGACGCGCAGGCTGCGTGAGCTCAGCGTGGATTTCCACAAGAAAGCGTGTGAGAACGACCCCAAGAACCTCGAGTACGCCTGCCGTTTGGCGCAGGCCTATTTCCAGTTAGGCGATCTGGCGAATGCGCGGCGATGGTATGTGAAGGTGCGCGATGAGATGCCGCCGCAGGAGCTGAAGGATGAGAAGTGGCAGGGCGTGGCACACACGCAGTTGTCGACGGCCTTTGTGAAGCCCAAGTGGAATGTGCCATTTGCTTAACCTGAACTGTCGAGTGTGTGTGCGTGTGTGGAGAACACGGTGGGGCAGCAGGGGAAGGGGTCGGAGGAGGCCAGCGAGGCTTCGGAGGGCGGTGATCGGCGTTCTTTTTTTTCGCGCCGCTGATGTGGGCTGTTCTCACCGTCTGCGTTGTCGCACTTCGCTCTTTTCTTTTTCTATGGCTCCCCGCGCGCCCTTCTGATGACTCCTCTTCTCCCACCTTATCCCACGTTTCACAGCTCACGGCGATGCTGCCGGTGTGATAGCGGTGTGTCAACGACGGTACCCTGCCGCAGTGGCGGCAGCAGCCGGGGGAGGGGCTCACTGCATTTGGGTTCTTGTGTTCTCCTTTTTGGAGGTTGTCCTCTTCATCTTTCACTTTCTCTGTTGGCCACTTTCTCACTCTCCATCTCAGACCTGCGTACAAGCGAGCAGCACTGTTGGGGTTTACCTCGATTTTTTCTTGGCGCCAATGCGAGGCCAGTGTTGGGGCGGTCACATCGCGAAGAGGTTGCGTGAAGCGACGAAGCGAAGAGTGAAGCTGGCGAACGAAGGTGGTGACGCTGCAGCGTCACCACCACCATTTCCCCTTCGACCTCTCTGTTATCGCAGTGCTCGAGTCCCTTTTTCTCTCCTCCTTTCCTCCTCTTCTTGTGTGGAAGCGTGCGCCTGTTGGTGTGGGCGTGAGCGCAATGCGTGATGCTTATTCGAACGAAGTGGTGGCGGTGCATGTCCGACACTGTGGGGGCGACAGCTGTGGTGGTCATGTGTACGTGCCGGTACACTGCCGTCGTGCACACCGCACTTTTCCTCCTCTCTCTCTCACGGGCTGCGCCCTTCTTCCGCTCACCCGACGCCTGACGGATGCTGCCTTCGTTCGCGGCGCGCTGTCGTGCTCTCACTCGCTCCTCATCTCCGCCCTATCATCCCTACTTTTGTGTGTGTGTTTGTACTTCGTACCCGCACTGCTTCCACGTTCTCTGTTGCACTCTCCAGTGTAGATGAATCCATTCTCAGTCGGCTTCGTACTCCCCTAGCTATCCTTTTTTTTTCTGCCGGGTTCGCTAGCGCTCGAGCAGCTTCGCCGTCGTCTCCATTCCTTTCTCCCCTTCTTCCACGATATGCTTCGCCGACTTGTATCCTGCGCATCGCCGCTGCGGTTGCGGGGCTGTGGGGCGGCTGGTGTCTTCGGTAATGTCCGTTTTACTTCCACTGCGGACGCATCGGCAGCAGCGCCCATCAGCTCCTCCAAGGCGTCGACCTACGGCACTGTTCCCGATATCCCGAACCTGAACTTCCTTTCCAGCCCTGATAACCTGCTTAACACCGTGGATGGCACGGTGGAGGTGTGCGAGGCGTTGCTGAAGGCGATTCCAAAGGCCAAGACGCCACAGGCAAAGCATGACCTCATCGACTCCACCAGCAACGTGCTCTGTCTGCTGCTGGACCCGTGCGAATTTGTGCGTCAAATTCACCCAGACGAGAACTACAAGCGTGGCGCCTCCCTCGCCTTCCAGAAGGGGTACGAGTACATGTGTGAGGTGAACTCGCGGCGCGACCTCTACGACGTCATTAAGGAGCTCGATAGTCCGGAGGGCCGCAAAGGCCTGACGCCGGAGTCCGTCAAGAACGTCGTGCAGCTGAGGAGGGACATGGAGAACAACGGCATCCATCTTGCAGACGCGCAGCGCGCCAAGGTGACGGAGATGAACATCGAGAAGGAAGAACTTGCGATGCGCTTCTTGACTGAGCAGGGCTCGACCAACCCTTTCGGCACTCTCCGGTACCTCCTTCAGTGCCGCTACGAGCTGGCGCAGTTGCTGGGGTTTGAGAGCTACGCCGAGCAACAGCTGCGCGGGACGATGCTGGAGAATCAGGAGAACGTGTGGCACTTCCTTTGTAGCATTGCGAGCAAATATCGTCTGCAGGCGGAGGCAGAGATGGACCTCATTCGTAAAAATGTCGGTGAGGTGCGCAATCGTGTCAACATCACCGATGAATACCGAGCCCGCGTAGCGTCCTCGATGCGGCGCGATGCGGAGCCGGAGAATGCGCTGGAATACTTTTCCGTCGCGAACTGCGTGCGTGGCATTCAGTGTCTCTGCTCAGAGGTCTTCGGTGTGAAGCTGGAGGAGGTCCCTCTCAACCCCGAAGAGGTTATCAACACCAGTGTCAAGAAGTTTCATGTGTACGATGAGCACAAGAGGTTCCTCGGCGTGATTGTGCTGGACATGTACATGAACGAGATGAAGTACTGCCAGGCTGGTCACTTGACGCTGCAACTCGGCTGCGTGCCGCACCAGGAGGCCCTCGCCACGGTGGGGCTGCGCCTACCAAAGCGGCAGTACCCGGTGGTTGTGCTCACTGCAAATGTTGGCGCGCTAAAGCCGGCGCAGCGCCGCCCCGATGGCACATACGACGATGAGTCCACCCTAATGCAGCCGAACGAGGTGACGACCGTTTTCCATGAGTTTGGCCACGCCATGCACACCATCTTTGGACAGACCCAGGTGCAAAACTTGGCCGGCACGCGCTCAAGCATCGACTACGTTGAGACGTTCTCGCAGCTCTTTGAGCAGTTCCTCTCGTCGCACGAGTTCTTAAAGCTGTGGGCGCACCGCATCAACACTCGTGAGCCGATATCCTTCGACGTTGTGCAGAAGCGCAACAGCGCAGCGAACATGTTCAAGCACCTGGATATGCTGGACCAGGTGGTGCTCTCCGCGGTGGACCAGGCGCTGCACGGGCCGCAGCCGTTAACGGTGTACTTCCCGCACGGGGACCAGGGTCACGTGGGCAAGCGCACGCTCGGTGACCTGGGCGACTACGGCCGCGGTGGGTTCAACATGGCACGGGCCCTCATTCAGGTGGCGAAGCCGGTCTCCGTCGCCGAGCCGACCGAAGCGGGCGTCCTGAGTACGCTATCCTTTGAGCACCTTTCTGGATACCCGGCAGGTTACTACGGCTACCTGTACAGCCTGAGCGTGGCGCGTCGAATCTGGACGCAAAAGTTCGAGCGCGACCCGCTCAACCGCGATGCCGGGCGTGAGCTGGTAGAGAAAGTCATGTGCCACGGCGCCGCCTGTGACCCACGCGAAACCATCGAGAAATACCTCGGCGACAACCTCACAGATATTGATATTTGGGCCTAAGAGAATGGTAAGCAGGTGCGTGTCTCGCTCTCTCTGCGTGTGTGCGCCGGCTAACCGCTGCAATTCGAATTACACAAGAGTCATCGGGGGAGGGGGACTAGAGGTTCAGGTAGTCCAGAGAAGAGTCGTGCATGTGTGTGTATGCTTGTTTGAAGGTGGGTGCCGTGGGGCGGTGGTGGTAGTCGTGGCGGCTCAGAGTCCAGCAACGGAGCTTTTCTGCGTGGCGTGTGACAAGCTCGTGTTTAATGATGGTCGTTGCTGCTGAGAGACGAACTCATCCTCTTCTTTTTTTCCTACATATGCACCTCACCCCGTCGTACTTTGGCATTCACAAAGGCCCACCCACCCCTTCCCGTCGTGCTGCTGTCTTGGCAGGTGCTCACAGTCGCTGACTGCTGCTATGGATGGACGTGGCTGCTGCGCGGCTCACCCATCCGGCCTGCCGAGCACCGCGCTCCGTTTGGAAAGGGACGAACGCCTCATCTGTTATTCCTCCACCACCCCCTCTCTTTCTGTGTGTGGTAGGGCGTGCGCAGATGTGTTATTCACGCACGCGTGATCTGTTGATGTCTGTATCCCGCTTTTTCGTTTTGCGGAGGCGCATGCACCACTAATGTGCGACTTCACTTCTTTGAAGTGGCCCTTAAAAGAATACAAGCAAGGATGAGGTTGCTACAAACCAACCAAAGAGGAAGCAAACGGCTATGGCAAGACGGTTAAAGGGAGAGAGAGTGACAGCTTAAGAGCTACACCATCTCGAGGTGCGCGCCAAGCGGTGCATCGAAGCCCTTGTTGAGGCAGGGGAGCAAATACTCACCGCAATCGCAGGTGACCACCGCCCACTACTTAACTGCCATCAACGCGGGACGAAGGGCCTGAGAGACAGACGTTAATCAACGTTCCCCGCTTGCTAAACACGGCAGCGTGCCGATGCGATGGTGCATTCTCTCCGCTTCTTTGCTTCACTTTGGCCTCCTCTCTGTCGTCTACTTCCTATTGTCGTAACCCTTACGTGCAACGGCTCCCTCGGTTGTCGTTCGGCTTTCCGCCTTGGACTCCTTCTCCCTCCCACATCGATGTATGTGGTGGTGCGGTGCTGGTGTCGACTCGCTGACTCTCTCTCTTTCTCTTGCACACACACACACACTTTCATTTCACCCACGTACGCCTTGCCTCCACCGGGCAGTTCGTTGTCCGCCGCTCTATAGCGACTCCTCAAAGCTGGCTGTGGATGCCCCTCGCCTTTCTCTTGTTCGTCCTGCTCTAACGCAAGCCCTTTTGATTTGTTTCTCACGTGGGCCATGATGCGCTCTTCGTTCGTGCATAAGGCGGCCGCCGCAGCGGCTGGTGGGGGTATGACCGCCACCTCTAGCGATCCCAAGATGTCGTCGCTGCACAAGCTTCTCACTGGGGAGGTGCAGTTCCGCAACAACGCCCTGCTGAAGGCGTGCAACATTGAGCACAACTTCGGTGCCAAGTGGAAGTCCGACATTGAGGCCTACGCGAAGTGCCTGCCGGCGGCCGAGAGGAGCTCTCTGGAGCGTCAGGTCGCGCGCGTCATGCTGACGCGTTACACGACTCGGGAGCTTGCCGAGTACTGCGGCGAGGGCCCGGAGCACGTGGACGCGGTGGCGCGTGAGGCGAACATCGCACAGGCTAAGGCGTATGCGCAGAAAAATGGCGCCGACAAGCTGGAGGCCTACGTGAAAGCCGAATCCAAGAACGCCGGCTGGTCTGAAGCCGACACAAAGAGCTTTATGGATGCCGTAAAGGCGGCCAAGTGAGCGCTTGTCAAGGAAAAGCCCAGCAAGGCGTGAGGGGCGGGGACGTTGCGCTGCACTTGCTAACCGCCTGGACGATGTCGTGCCCGTCGCTGATTGTAGACACGCTTTCGTGTCTTTGCTGATCCGCTTCTGTGTGGTCCTTCTTTCGTTCTCTGTTCTCTGTGTACAGCACGGCTCCTCCCCACTCTACGTCTCTCGCACGAGGCACGGATACGTGTGCGTACACAGTAGCAGAGAGAAGGCGCAGGCAGAAGCGATTGCGGTGGTGAGTGTGTATGTGTGCACGCAACAGGGGTCGGAGAAACATCGCGAATGAATACGATGCGTGCGCCCATGGACGAAGATGCGTGCGCGCCCCGCCGTGCTTTTTCGCTCGCTGGTTGTTTTGTTGTGGTTTTAGTGTAGCTTAGCGGAAGAAAAGAAAGTCAAAGCTATCTTTTTGGCACGGCGTCGCGCGTCAGCGAACTGGATGCAGGTGCTCCAGCGTGTGCGCCTGTGTCTGTGAACGTGTGAGTAGGTGAAGGAGGAACGCATGAGGGAAGTGTTGGTGGTGATGGGCCAGAACCAGAGACAAGTATCACCCTTGACGTGACCGTGACGATGCCAAAGAAGCGCGTGGGACTTCGGATGTGTCCTGAGGCGTTTTTTTTTGTGCGAATTCGTATTCGCCGGTGTGGTGGTGCCTGTCTCCCTCCGTTCTGTCGTCCACACACACACAAACGCCCCCTTCCCCTCTCTCTATTGCGACACGCGGAGCCAAAGAAATGACGACGGCTTAGGAACGGAAGAGCTCTTCTTCGATTAAAAAAAAGAAAGAAACCATTGGCACGACAGCGTCCTAGTCACGCGTATCATTGGTACGGGGAAGCGCACTCGCCCATCGTACGAGAAGATTGGAGTCTGCCGCAGCTTTCGAAATGTTCGCTGACGACCGCCGGTCGAGGGTTGATAGCTTTGCAGGATCGGCCTATTGGCGCAGAATGTCACGGCACCTCTCCGATCATCGCCGCCTCCTTTTCCGACGGGTGCCACTCTCTACAAAGGGTGGGGTGGTGGTGGTGTTGGTGGAGACGGCTGCAGAGCCATCAAGTCGTGACCTATCGGGGACAACTCCACTCTTCTCATCTTACCAATCGATCCTTCGCCGGGGAGACTTGACCTCTTTCTTTGATAGTCGCTTCGTTTGCACACTCCTCCACGTCATCGCACGCCTCTTCCACAGTTGAAGAAGGCGGTCCTGACGGACGAGAGAGTGACTAGACCTTCACATTGACGAGAGGGCGACGCCCCGCTCCCCGTTCTGCTGTTCTTTTCCAAGCTTCGCTCCGCTCTCTCTTCATTGGCTCCCGGTGAGCACTTGTGAATTTGAGCGCTGGCGCACATCAGCCGTCTGTGCGGGGAATCGCTCAAGAGGCAACCGACTTTGTATACCTCTTCAGCACTGCGTACTGTTGGCATACACCCCCTCCGAATCTCGCGCGAGACCATGGGCGCTGTCAAGTTTCACCTTTACAAAATCCTTGGTGTCCCCGTGGAAAGCTCTACCGAGGATGTCACGCGCGCATATCGGCGTCTCGCACTCAAGTACCACCCCGACCGCAACCCAGAGGGCGTGGAAAAGTTCAAGAGTATCTCGAATGCCTATGCCGTGCTCTCTGACCCTGAGCGACGCGCGGCATACGACCTGACAGGCTTTGTCTCGGATTTCGCAGACTCATCGCACGTCATGTCAGATGAGGCGGCTCGCCAGCAGCGCTCTGCGGAGCTAGCGGATCAGGTGCGCAGCTTCTTTGCCACCTACGCTGGATCTGCAGAGGAGCGGGCGGACGTCGTGCGCGGCTATGAAAAGTGCAACGGCGACTTCAAAAAGATGGTGCGAGGGTATCTTCTCTTCGACAACGGCGTTGAGGCGGAGGTGCAGCGGCTGCATCGCCTTGTGTCAACGCTGATCGAGATGGGGAATCTATCGCGAACACCGGCGTGGGAGTCAACGAGCACCCCCGAGGCTGTCCTCAGGCTGGAAAAAGCCATGCACCGTGAGCGTCAGGCGGCAGAGAAGGTGCTGAAAAATATGGCCGGCAGCGGTACCAGTGCAGCAGGCACCGCAGACGGCGACCTTAGCAGTCTTCAAGTTATGATTCGGCAGCGACAGCAGTCTTCATACGAGTCAATGCTGAACCACCTTGAGAGCAAGTACGTGACAAAGGAGAAGAGCGCACGGGAGTCGAGCAAGCGCGCACGCGAGGCCGCACCGACCGCTCGCGAAGACGAGCGTGCTTCCAAAAAGAATCGCAAAGCCTCTCGTCACCGGTAGCAGTGGCCCATGCGCGTAAGAGGCCAGTACTCCAGGCAGTGGTCCTGGTAATGTGGGTGGACTCCCGCCTTTGGCAGCTGTACTCTTCTGTTTTCTGTTTGTTTTCGTGTTATTGCGGACGGCATTGCTCATGTTCGGATGCGTGTGGTCTTTCACCACATCTTCGGACGCTACCACCGAAGTTTCCTGCGTGGCTTCTTGGTCAACCCATCGCCGTCCTCTGAGCTGAGGTGGCGGGCACATCATCGACACGGTCTTGCGTGTGCTTCGGACCTCCCTACCACGACGTTTTGCGCTCTGTTGTTGTTGATGTTGCCCTCTCCTTGTTTCAGACATAGAGAACGCAAAAAGAAAATGAAGAAAGATCGAATTCGCCTCGCCGGCGTCGTGGATCTCGGTGTAGTCAGCGAGCCATCGGAGATGATGTGCCGAACATCGGAAAGGGAGGCAAATGCGTTTAACCCCCGGCTGTAAGAGGGAGGTCTTTTTTTTCGCGTTGGCGTTGCAGCCGCTGGGCGGATTATGAGTCGATGGGGCGGGAGAAGCTGATCATCCCGGAGCTGCACCCCCCCCCTTCCCCACCACCACCAACCTCTTCCCTCCACTTCCGCATCCCTGCATGCCGCTGAGGCCGCTTCGCCTTTCTATCGCACATGTATTCTCCCCATTGAAGATGGGTGCACCGTCACTTGATCACCGTGACGTTGACGTTGCACACTTCCATTCTGAAACTCGTTTTTATCTCTTCGCGTATTGCTGTCTCCCCCTCTCCGCGGACGTATACGTGTGTGCAAGGGCCTAATTCTCCTCCACACACACACTACCTGGCTCCGTTATCCCAACTCCCCACTTTTCTTCTTGTGTGTAACTCTATGCTGGGCGGGCAACGTCCAGCCGATTCGTTAGTGGTCGATTCCTTACGCAGCGCTAGCATCTCCTCTTTTCAGACGCCACTTGGGTTCTGGTGTTTATCACATTTCTAGGCAAGACCCACTGCTGGTGAGCGAGGAGAGCACGGCGCTGGTGCACGCAGCCTGATAGACACGGAGGTTGACGTTCTTTTTCTTGTCGTTTATGAGTGTGTTTTGCTGGTAAAGTCCGTTGTGCGTTTTGTGCGAGCAGACTCGCAGGATCTCGCGGGAGGGTGCACCGGCCTGCCCACATCTGCTGGCCGCCCGCGCGTCTGAGTAAAGACGAACGAACAAACGCCACAACAGAGGAAAGGTCGAGGCGAAGCACACAACAAGAACGAAAATACCCACGACATACACGACGCACTCACAGTATCTGTCTTTGTTCCTTACACGGATCCTCGCACCCGCACCCACTCCTTTCATGCGCATACACGAAACGCAACGACACTCGTGGACGTGTACGTCTTTCTTTTCACGCTTGTTTCTATTTTTCGTCTTGTGTTGTATGTTTGCATTCGTTGAAGCACATACAGGAACGAGGCTGAGCCGCCCTCCTCCTCCACCCCCCATACACTTTCTATACGTGTGCGTGTGCGCTTTTTGCTGTTGTTGAGCCTTGCTCTATTTCTCCCTATATATTTGTATCTCTCGCTCACGTTACTAATATACAGTGTGGCTTGCATTTCTTTTTTTTTTGCTTTCCTGCTTCTTCCCTTGACGGCTCTTCAGGTCGACGACGACGGCAACGCCTCCCTCCCCTTCTCGCACGAGCTCATCGGCTGTTTTCGCACTTTTATGCCTTGCTTCCACCTCCTTGATTACGAGTGTTTATATATATTTATGTATTCGTGCGTTTGCTTCCTGCTTGACGTTCTACAGCAAGACTCCAGCACGCATGCAACCTTTTGCAGCCCGCAGCTCGCTGCTTGTGCACGATGTTCGCGCGTCACAGCGGCAGTCTTTCGCCGGTCGCATTAGCCACCGCGTTGCCTCCAGGCTCTCATTCGCCGGCCCTCCTCTGGAGGAGCGCACCGGGACCGTGACAGGCACCGTCATCAATACCCTGTGCAGCGTGATCGGCGCCGGGGTGCTGTCGCTACCACTGGCGCTCTACTTCTCTTCCATTGTAGTTGGGTTGGTTGTCCTACTCGTGTTCTCATCCTTCGCGGCCTTTAGCGTGTACTGCCTTGTCGTGGGCTGCGACGCTACCGGGCGCTACTCCCTCACCGAGGTGATTGCCTTTGCCCTCTACCCACCGCAGCTGTGGGAAGAGTACCTGCGCAAGCAAGGGACCGTCAAGGAGACAACGCGAAAAGGAGGAGAGCAGCAGGCGGCAGGGCAGCAGCACATGCCCGCACCCGCTTCGTGTGGGGTGCGCAGCAGCAGTAGAAACAGAGAAAGCGACGTGACGACTCCGCAGCAAACCGAAGCGGCGACAACAAGCGCGGATGCGAGGCAGCACAGTGATCCAGGGAAGGGCGTGGCGAGCGACGAGAAAGAAAGCGAGGATACCCTTCTGAGTCGTTACCGCCACGGCAACGATGGATACGGCCGCCGCCGACACGACGGCCAGTCATGCGCGGAAGCCTCACAAAAGAGCGGACGCACAGAGCGCGATCCAGAGGCCTCTTTCCTCGTCCCTTCGACGAGCACCTACGCTCGACTGCGCGACGCGTACGCGCGAGAAGAGTGGCACCGGCGCCGTTACCGCCGCGTCATTACGGCACTTATGGAACTCATCGTCTTCTGCAGCAACTACGGCACCCTCGTGATTTACTCCAAGGTGATCGCCGATTCCATGCCGCCAGTTGTTTCGTACGTCACACACACGGACGGCTTCCTAGTGACCAAATACTTCTGGCTTATTACCGGCGGCGTCGTGTTTTTTGTCCTGAGCTGCTCTCGTAACATGGAGGAGCTGAAGTGGTCCTCGCTGCTCGGCTTTCTGACGATTTTATACATTGTTTTCCTTATTCTCTACCGCTACCACACGCAGAAGCGGTACGACTATCCGCACGTCGACCCGGGCAGCTATGGCAAGGTGCACTGGCTCCGCTTCTCCGTTGGCGTGCTGCAGACAATCTCGACGTTCGGGTTGGCGCTCAGCTACCACTACAATGTGCCGTACCTCTACAAGGAACTGCAGGACCGCCGACCGTACCGCATGATGCAGTCCCTCGTGGTCGCCTTTCCCATCGTGGTGGCCTGTTATGCAGTCACCGGGGTCGTCGGCTACTTGACCTTTGGCAACCAGGTGGCGGCCCCGAAGGTGGGCGGCAACATCGTCTCGAACTACCCAAAGAAGGACTTCTTAATGAACATTGGCCGCCTCGGCCTCTTTGTCCACTTTGCGTGCGTGTTTCCTGTTCTGTCAATCTGCACGCGTCGCGGCTTGCATCGGCTGACCATGATTGCCCTGACGTGGGCAGAGCAGTCAGCCCTGATGATGGAGGCTGCCAGGGCATCGGGAGTGCAGCTGACGGAGGCTGAGCAAGGTGCAGAAGTGAACACAGCAACCGTGCCCTCGCCGTCCCTAACTGCAGTCTCCAGGAGCGGGAGTGACATAGAGGACGGAGCTCAAGTATGTGGTCACATCTCTGGCGAGAGGTCTCCTCTACTGCAGAGGCGTGGCATCCCCACACCCGGCTACGAGGCGTTTGCGAACAGCTCACCACCCCATCTCGCCATTTTTCGCCAGCAATGCAACGCCGAGTCACCGCCATCTGGGCGCCGTATTCCAGCTCCAGCTGACAGCCCGTGGGATTCTTTGTGCTCAGACGCCAGCGGGGCCGAGCAGGCGCACGCCTCGCAGCCCGGGTCGGGGCAGCTGGGCACTGTCGACGTGGATCGCGACGTCGGCTCACCTGATCAGACGACGATGCTCGCCATTGTGATAGAGGCTGCCTTCCTAGTGATCACATCGGTGCTGATCGCTGCGACTGTGTCGGGCATCGACTTTGTGATTCACCTGATCGGAACCCTGTTCAGTATTTTTATTGTGATGGTTGCGCCTGGGATGGTGGGGTGGTGCGTGTTCTCACCAAGCGGCCCTTTCGGCTCTGCGTCAGCTGCCGTGGCCGCGTACAGCGGCGGCGACGGAAAGTTGTCTGGCGCCCCCGTAAGCGATTTATCCTCGCGTTTCCAGCTGATTCGACTGAAACAGCTGATGTGCCTCCTGAACGCCCTGCTGGGAGTGTGTGTGACGTGCGTCGGCATTGCGACGCTCGTGTATGAGACGTTTTGGGGAAAACCAATACCGGCGCTGTGAGGCTGAGCCGCTCAGTGGTGGACATGGGTGGAGAGGGTGTGTGTGTGTGGGGGGGGTGCACAGCAAAACGAAGGGCAAGCGCAGACGCACGCGGGCAGAAACACATACGACAGAAGCACTTGCGCTCTCTTTGGGGGAGGTGTGGATAGGGGTATTTATACGCTGCTACCGCTCTCACAGCGTGGCGGCTTGGCGCATGCGGTGCTCTCCGTTTTCGCTGCGCCCCCTTGTCTGCCGTCCTCGGCAGAGTTTTAGGGCGCGTGCTCGTGTTTGGGTGTCGGTGCGCAGTCGGACCACCTGCGTGTGCCTCTGTGTGTGTGCGTGCAGACTTCCGTGCGGGAGGGTGTTTGTGCTGTCCTCTTCGCGGCGTGCTGGCGAGGTCTCTGCTTTCTCCGTGACGTCGCCTTTTGTATTCCTTTACCGGGGGACGGAGGGGTTCTGGTTTCCATTACGGGTAATGCAAGTGCAGGCGATAGAAGGAGAGCTTCCGTTTCTCACTCGAAGGCTCGAGGCACAAAGGGAAGTCCGATGCCGCAACGCAGAGGCCAGATGTCGTCCTCTTCTTTTTTTTCGAGGTGCATGTGAGATGTGGGTGCAACCCACTAACTTGAATGTATTATCTTGGGACTGTGCGCGTGCGGCTGCGCCATCCGGTGTGCCTTGTTCGCTTGCCAAGCGAGTTCGTTTTGACCACGAAACAACCGAATATATTCTGTAAAGGTAAATACGTGAACGCATGGGACGCGATGTGTCCTTGCTTCTTGACCCCTTTTTATGTTCCACCCACTCTCCCCTTCCTCCATCCCCCTCGCGAGGATGGAGACTTCGGGGCTTTGCGCGGGACTGACACACACACACACACACACACACACGCGTGTCTCACCTGCCTTGGAGCGTGCATCCACACATGCGCAACAGTGAGACAGTCTGCCCGTTCCATGGGTATTTGCGCTCTATTCCCCACACACTGATATGCCCTTGATTGCCCCTCTGGTCTTTCTCTGTGCTGCTGACGAGTGGCGTCTCTGATCTCCGAACGCAACGCGACCTTATCGAGGAAGTACGAAAAAAAGAGGGAGCTTGCTTCCCTTACGTTGTCTTACACGACCGCATCGACCCACCTACACCACGAGAAGGGCGCTGCATTTTTCACCGTCATGACGGCGCTTCTGGCGTGCTCCTTTGAGCAGAGAGTTGTGCCTCTTTCACTGGCGTGGATGCGGTACAGGATGACCGCGCTTCGCCGCGCCGCTGCTCAGCCCAATGCGCTCCTTTTGTACGCCTCTCGTTTTCGACCAACGTCGTCGCTGATGATGAGTGTGCGTTGCCGTTCGGACTCTAGTTTTGCGAAGAGCCATCCTGTAGCGTACGTGTCAACTGAAGCACCAGAACTGCGGCGTGGTAGCTCGAGCGCCGAGGCGGCGTCTTACGAGACATTCAGCGGCGCTCTCTCAGAAGACTACGTTGGAGGGCTGAGTAACGTCACCGCGGAGAGGTTCCGCGGCATGCAGCCGGTCGGCACGTTGGAACGAGGCGATGGCGACGGAGAGTGCGACGAGAGCGCGAACGACTCCGTGGAGTTGATGGAGGTTGACTTCACTTCCGACGAGAAGCTGAGCAAGCTGGAGAAGCTCTACCACAGCGCGCACAAGGGGGACCTGATTCTCTCCCCTCGTGAGCGCCAACTCTTTTCCCGCATGATCTACGAAAAATTCTATAAAGTGGGTGCTCAGAGCGTTGTTGATCCCGCCATTGTGTACCAGGCGTCGCTGGAGGTGCATTGGGTCGAGGAGTGGGTTGCTGGCCGCGCGCGCGCGGAGCGCTGGTCTCACGACGAAGCGCGTCGGCAGGTGAAGCGGTCGCTCCTGGAGCGCGTCGACCTCCACAAGCCGCTCTCGTACATTATCGGCTCGCAGCCGTTCTTCGGGTGCGATATCCACTGCGAGGCGCCGCTTCTGTGCCCGCGGCCCGAGACGGAGATGTGGACGCACTGGATGGTGTACAGCTACTTGGCACGCGCGGAGCGCAGCATCACCGCCACCGACTTGTCTCCCGCTGTGTCGCCGATGAGAATCCTAGACGTTTGCTGCGGCACGGGCTGCATCGGGGTGGCGCTGGCGAAGCACCTGTCAAGCGCCGTCGTCACCGCCCTCGACATTCTCCCAGAGGCAGTGCGGGTATCCAGAGAGAACGCGATGCGCAACGGGATTTCACCCGAGCGGTACACGGCGATGGAGAGCGACATGTTCAGCTGCTTCCTCGAGGAGCCGGTGCCCGCGCAGCAGGGTGACAGCGCCCACCTGAGCGAGGACCGCCCGCTCGGTACCGTGAACGACGCGTACGCTGGCACCTATGACGTAATCGTGTCCAACCCACCCTACGTGCTACCAGAGCAGTACGTCGATCTCCCTTGCACCATCACTCATTGGGAGTCCAAGACAGCCCTCGTCGGTGATGACTACCGCGAATCCCGGCAGTACTTGTACTTCAAGGAGCTCTGTGTGCATGGGGCCAAACTGCTAAAACCGCGTGCTCGGCGCAACGAAATGCTTCGCGATGCGCCGAACATTGCGATCGAGGTCGGCCTGCAGGCGCACATGGTGGCGGACCTGATGGAGAAGAGCAAACTCTGGCGAGATGTCGAAGTTCATTTAGATTATGCCCATCAAGAGCGCTGGATTACGGCGAACTCGGCACACTGAGAAGAGCGCACAGCTCATTTCCGTCTTCTGTGTGTGGGCGAGTTCTCTGGGATGAGCTTCGGCCGATAGCAGTGGACCCCTTGGCACTGACGTGTGCTTGTTTGCTTCGATTTCTCTGTCATCGCCGCTGGTGGCGACGAGACTTGGAGGTGGAGCACAAAAAACGCATACATGTCTCCTCGCCTTCGTGGTACACAAGGAGGAAGATGAAAACAACAGCACACACGTACAAAAAAAAACCTGCTACTGAACGAAAACATGACGGCTCTCTGCGTTTTTTTTTTCGATGTCCTCGTTGGTTGAGTGCTGGGTTGGGTGCACTTGCGTAATGCGTGTGTGCCCCCTCCCCCTACCCCCTAGCGTGGACGACTGGAGTTTTCGTTGGTGGGTTCATCTTCAGTGGGAGGCCTCTTTGATCATTCCCTCCCCTCTGCTGGCCTTCTGCAGAACCTACGCATACCCTTCCCCTGCCCGAGCACATTCATACACCCCACAGAAATCAAAGCGAGATTGACTCAAGAAGCGGCACTGTGGCTGTTACTCTTTTTTTTTCACACTGAGACGGGCGCGCGTCGCTTGCCGTGCGCACAAACTTGTCGGCCACTCTCTCTCTGCGTCTATCTTGCCTCCCGCTTCTCTCTCTCACGTCCTGATTGAGTCGCTCAGGCTGCCATAGACACCCCCCGGAAAAAAAGAAGAAGCACACCCTCTACAACCCAACGGAGGCGTGCTCATACACGCACCACTAGGTCAACCGCCGTCTGCCCCTCTTTCTCTCACTCTGGCGTTCCAGAGTCGCATCGTGAAGTCTTTGTTCTCTTTTCGAAGTCTCTCGCATTTCGCTTCTCACGGCGCCCGGCCCGGAGTATCGCCTCTGCGGTGTGAGCATCCTCATCTTCGGGTTTTTGCCTTCTCGCACTGGGACCGCCGACTCTGTCCCCTTTTCTCCCGTTTCACCTCCAGCGGCCACGCCATAAAACCAGTCATGGTACTTCTCGAGTGCAAGCGGCTTCCAAAGGAGGAGTACAGCAAGGACTATGACGCCTTCATAGCAAGCGTGCCAGCCACCACGAACATCGGTGAAGCCACCGACGCCATCCAGAAGATGCAAAACACGCGTGTCCGGCTCACGTGGATGATGGCAGCCGCGAAGCAGATGATAAAGGATGGCATGGTGGACGCAGAGCGGCAGCACTACCTCACCGGGCCAATCGGTGACACGGAGCGTTACCTTTCTCTAGAACGCACAGAAAGGCGTCAGTTGTGCATACAGAGTGAGCTGGATGCTCTCGTGGAGGCGTTCAAGGGGGGTGTGATGATTCTCTTCCCAGCAGAGTGCAGCGGCAGCGATGCGTGCCAGCGGCTGGCTGCTATTCTCGACAGCGACACGGCGCCAGATGTAGAGAAGTCGAAGGCGCACCGCATTCTCAGCATGGTTGATGACGGGGCCACAAATGAAAACATCTTGTCAGGTCGTGCGGTGATGTGGTGGAGTGCCAAGCCGCTCGCGCGCGACTCCGACTTTGTGAAGTACATTGGAAAGAACGACAAGACGAAGATTACAGTGAAGCTGGCCGCCGAGGGTAGCGCGGCTCCACCTCGTGAGCCGGCGGTCGACGTCAAGGCACAGGCGGAGCTGATGCAGCACTTTTACCGAAAGCAGGAGGAGATGAAGAAGGTGGTGGAGGACGAGGACATTTCATTTGGCAACAGCGCTTGGGCGAACCCTCATGGTCTGAAGAACCAACTGCAAGGTCTCGACTCCATCCACTACAAGGGTGCCTTCTAGGGGTCCTTCTTCGCCGGACTTGCGTGCGGAAGCCTTTCAACCAGCCATATCTCTTCGGCTTTGGCAACGTCAGTCCATGCGTGTGCGTTTCTGTGCGACTCCGACTGCATCACGAGGGTCATTTTAGACGACATATCCTCTCCTTCTCGCCTTTCGTGTACATATTTGGTGCGTGTCGTGTCGCGCGAGACAGCTGTCAGTGGCGCTATGGCGCCACCCGCCATCATTTCTTCCTCGCCAGTCTCACGTTCTATTTAACTCCGAAGACCCCTCCTCCTGGTCCTTCTCTCTTCGCATCTCGTTGATGTGTGGCTTCGATAGACATGGGCGGTGCCGGCAACATGATTCACGAAACAAGCCGCTGCGCTGCCCTTTCCAGGGCCACTCCTTTCCTCTTTTTCTTCGTGGTGTCTCCTGATTGATTGTGGTTGCAACTTCTCTCTCCTCGATGGTAACCGCGCCGTCGCTCTGCCTCTCGGGCTAGAGCAGAAGTGTCATCGTGGTCGGCACTCATGATTCCATGAAAAGGAAAAGGTGCTTGGGCTTCCTATGGAGAGATGTGGCTGACATTGTGTAGGCCCACTGGCGCACACCTGTGCTCCATCCAGGAGACCTCTGGTCACGCGTAGTGGGGGTGGTGGCAAGCTACTCAGTCCAGAGGTCGCCGCAGAAGGCGCAGCCAAATCTTCGGCTGATTGCTCCCTCTTTCTGTGCCTCGTAACTGCTTCTTCCTCTCACGATCATCTACACCTCGTCTCTCTCTCTGTCTTCTCTATCTCTTGATATACTTTTTCGTTCTGCGTTCGGTGCCAAACGCTCCGTTGCTGCTCGTCGCGCACTGACCACATCTCTTGCGCATCATCTGCTGTGACCGACCCCTCCCCCATTCTTCTCCCCACCTCTTACTTTGCCGACACGCCAGGAGAGTAAGTGCACCCGTTGCGTACCCTTCGTGGCAATCATGGGCGTGGATCTGACTGGTATCTCCAAGAAGAGTCGTGTGATTCGCCATCACACGTACTCGACGAACCCCTACATCAAGCTACTGATCAAGCTGTACAAGTTCCTCGCGAAGCGCACGAGCTCTGGCTTCAACAAGGTCGTGTACCAGCGCCTGATCAAGAGCCGCAGCAACCGTGCCCCGATCTCGCTGAGCCGCATCGCTGTCGTCATGAAGCGCAAGGCTGTCTTCACTGCGAAGAACAAGACGGCCCCGATCGCCGTCGTGGTCGGTGACGTTCTGGATGATGTGCGCATGGCCCGTATCCCCGCGATGCGCGTCTGCGCCCTGCGCTTCTCCAAGAGCGCGCGCCAGAGCATCGTCGCCGCCGGCGGTGAGTGCCTGACCTTCGACCAGCTCGCCATGATTGCTCCGACTGGCAAGAACACGTACCTGCTGCGTGGTCGCAAGTCTGGCCGCGAGTCGGTGCGCCACTTCGGCGCCTCTGGCGTGCCCGGCAGCCACTCGAAGCCTTACGCGACTAACCGCGGCAAGGAGACGAAGCGCGGCCGCCGCACGGGCCGCTCGTACAAGCGCAAGGCCTTCCGCCACATCTAAGCTGCTGTGGCTTCTTGAGCATTGCAGTGTGCCTCAGCGTCTGCGCGTGTACTGGGGCAACGTCGGCGACGAAAGCGGGGCGGAGTGCAAGAAGGGGAGTTGGGCAGGCGGAGGCGATGTGTGTGTGTGTGTCGGAGGAGGGAGCGTTCGGCGGAATCGCTGTGGAGAGGCTTCTCTCTCGCTGTTTGACAACCTCCTCACTGCTTTCCTTCTCTGCGCGCATACCTCTTCTTTCTCCCAGCAGTTTCACGAAAGACAGCCCACGAATTCCTTGGCGGCCATCGCGGTGCACACACACACACACACCTACAGGCACGCGCGTGTTTTGGGTCTGGTGGGTAAGAAAACGACCGATGCCGCCACGAGAGCTAGCAGACTGTGGTTGCAGCTTGCTCCTCTTTTTCTTTTCCACTTGCTCGTCTGGTTTTGTTTTCTGTTTTCTTTTTTGACTTTGCCGTTTTCAGTTTCCAGAAAGGAGCGAGCGTAGAGCGCAGCGCTGTCGAGGGCCAATGAGGAGAACGGGAGAAGGTGCCCTTCATCCCCTTCCCTCATCCTTGCGCTCTTGTCTCAGACATCTCTGGCACTCCTCACTGTCCCTTCTAGGCTGGGATGGGCGCACCTTCGCAGAAGTGGCGTGCAGGTGGGTAGAGAGAGAGGTTCTTTGCCGGACCCACAAGCATGTCGGTAGCTGCCACCGGTTGTCTACCTAGTAGAAGGCATGAAAAGGCTTGCGCCAACAAATGCCACTTGGCGCGCCGACGGGGACGGGACCCGCGTGCAAATCTCACGTGTCGAACGTGGTCGCTACATCTTCTTCTGCCCCTCACTCCTCTCTGCGCACCGCTCTCCATTGGTGGATCCCCTGCTCCGCTACAACGATATAACACTAGGTCGTCTCTCTAGGTTGCCACCTCATATATGTGCTGACGTACCGGCGCCCTACCGATCTCCCCCTCTGTGCCACGCCACATTCCGCGAATCCGCCTTATTATTATCATTCTTAGGCTCTTCACTGAGTTGAGCCCTTCTTCACATCCGTCACGTAAGCAGACGGGAGCGCACGCTGCTACACCTTTTACATCACAGAGGGCTATCAAACGGCAACTCTAAAGAGAACGAGAGGGCGGGATATAAAGATATATATTTATTTATGTCTCAAGGCTCATCTCTTTGCTTTCACATCGTTGCTACATCCTCTGCCGAGACAGCACGCGCCGCGCTGCTGTGTCCCACCGCTCGGTGATTTTGGTGGGACCTTTTTTTTCGTTTTCCTTTCCTTCTTTTTTTTTCGGTTGTGGTTGTGACCGTGCTCGTCCCTCTCCATCGATCCAATCCTGAAAAAGAAAAGCGCTGCGCTACCACAGGCCACCTGCCTTGCGTGCACACACGTATACAGTCAAAAGAACATCCAATAAAAAAGGGAGAAGCGTTGTTGATATCACCGAAGCCCCCGTAACCCTGACGCATTTTTTTCGGTTGAGTGCCAGCGGTGGCTGCGCATGATCGCGTGGGAGTGCGACACACACCCACACAGATACGCAAAATCAGGTGATACCATTCGATTTCTTGTGCATGTCTTCCGCGCAGAGGAGCGTTCTCCAAGGCGGTGCAGCCGCTGGGCTGCGGCAGGTGAGCGCGATAGACCTGCAGCGGATCACCGCCATTTTGGATGCATGCGGAGTGTCGAAGGTGCATGGATCCACGCAAATTTATGCTCATCCAGAGTCGATCCACCTCATCTCGCCTCGTGACCTGAGCTTCTTGATGGTGCACGCTGACGTGCTTGCGACGCACACAGACTTGCTTTATGATGTGCGCGCTTTTACGGGAATTCTATGGGGTATGATGCAGCATGCGGATCGAGGAATCGAGACGGTGCTGCGCGCGATCGAGGGAAACGGTGCGGCTGTTGCAGAGAGCGCGTGGGGTGGTAACGTCGGTGGTACGCCGTCGTCGTCGCCGTCCCCGGCACCCGCGCACACATTCGTGTACACGGCTGTGTCGAAGGTGTACTCGACTATGTTTCCGCACCTTGTGCAGGTTTTTCGGGTAGGGACGCTGCTGCGCGCGTATGAGAGCGCCGACGCCCGCGCTGAGGTGCGAGACACACGCCGCATTGCACAGGTGGATATTGACGTGGTGGCCCGACTGGCGGGCCGCCTGAACTATCTTTTCTTGTGTGAGGCGGGAGAGTGCTCGTCCGGGGCCCTTGGCGGTGCGGGCGCGCTGAACGTGACAGCAACCTACACGAACGTTGGCCATCACCTCTTCCGCACCACCGAGAGCGCCCTCAGCTCTGTCTTGCTTCTCTTGTCATCGCTGGCTGCTCGCCCTGGCAGCGATGTGGGGCCTATTCTTCGCTACTTCCACGATGTGAGCGCCTGGAAGGCGAGTGCACTGGGCATCCTCATTACAGAGAGTTACAGCATGGCGATTCCGGCGGTGCTGTTTTCGCTGTTCCAGCGCAGCCGCGAATTCGACAACGTCGAGGAGGTCGCTGCAAACCTACTTCTTCAACGGCTCGCGTTGCGCCCGCCGTATCAGTGGCGCGCTTTCCGGTTACTGTACTTCAGCGTGCACGATATCGGTGCGAGCGACACGCACACAGCAGAGGATCGGCAAGGCAGCAGTGCGTTCGGCCAGCTGCTCGTGTTCCGCCGTATTCAGGACGCTCTTCAGTGGTGCCTCACTATAGACGGCCGTGATAGCGCTGATGACCTTGCGACCGTGAAGTCACTGCGTAAGGCTGTGTCCGCGCGTGTACAGCGCGCCTGGTTCGAGCAGGGCAGTGCCGACAGGGCGGGATCGCCGTCGCACACGAGCAGAGCCGACGCGCCGCCGCGACTCTTGTCCTACTACGAGCTGCTCGTCCTGGCAGCGCTGCAGGGGATGCCAGAAGCAGACCTGACGAAGGATGCGGAGTTGCTGCGGCGCGCTGCGCAGACGAACCTGTCAGCCGAGCCGGAGGTGCTCACCCCCTCCTTTCTGCGCATGCTGCTCGCCTGCTGCTACACGGTTCCAGCGCCGACCGACCCGGCCCTCTCGCACGCGATGCTGTCCACACCGTCCACCTTGGCTCTGTACGAGTCGCTGGCAAAGCACATCTTCCAAATTCCTTTGTGTGCGAGTGCGGCCGTATCGGACGCGGTGAATCAGCTGTTCGCCACCCCTGCTCTGCGTATCGAGACGCTGGTGGACCTTTGTGTGTGGAGCGCCATCCACAACACGCGCGAAGACGAGGTGGAGCTGGCAGAAGGCGTGACCGGGAAAGAAAACAGTGCAGCAGCGGCAGCAGACCCGGCGGTGGTGTCCCCAGCGCCGCACGTACGTGCCCAGGCCGGACCAGCAAAGACGGCGGGACTTCCTCTTCCACCGATTCCATCCGCGAGGACTGCCGAGATAGGCACCACAGAAGCGATGCCGCCTCTGCCACGGTCTCCCACCCCTTCTATGGCCCTCTTCCACCTCATGCGCCGCGATGTGTCGCTTCTGTTCGCCGGTAACGAGGACGTGCTGCAGCACACGCCGGAGGCAGCGCGGGCGCGGGCGAAGAACTTCCCGTACGGCTTCCGCGCCGTGACGCTCATGACGGTGCGCCTCCTCTTCGCTGCGCTGCGCACGCCGGAGTTGTATCACCACATCCCGCCTACCGACATGTTGCCAGTCATCGCGCAGCTGTTTGCCCTGCGCGCCTATTACCCGCTGTCACCTTCCGAAACAGAGGCGAAACGTAAGGCGGCTCGCCGTGTGCTGGCCTTGATGCAGAATACCTTGGCGCTTCTGCCACAGGAGATGAAGGCGGCGACAGTAAATCAGCTTCTCTGCCGCACTCTCGTCCCCATGAGCACGACGACGGCGCAAGCAGACCAGCTCCAGCTCGCCTTGTTCGAGGCCTATTTGCGTTCCATGGCGACAGCGAGCGCCGCCAACGCGGTCACGGACGAGCTCATGCTGCAGCACTGGGTCGATATCGCGGTGCCGGCCATCACAAACCGGCACAGCGTCACGCTATCAGTTGCCGGTCACGACTTCCTCATCGCCGCCTTCCGTGCAGAGAAATATGTCAGCCCGCTGTTTGTCCCGACTTACATTGCCCTCTACGTCCCGAGTGTCGAGCTCTTCAGCACTGGCGACAGCGTCGGCCAGAGGTCTACCTACTCACCGCTGCCCGTGAGCGTCATTCAGCATTTCGCGCGCATGGTGCGGGTCGCCTGCCACGGCATCGAGCGCTGCGACTCTACGGCGCTGGCGCGGCTCTTCGAGGAGGACGCTGGTAGCGAAGGGGAAGCGACGATGCCAGGCTCGGTGAATGCCGCGGCGACGTACATGGCCAGCCTGTCTCCGGAGCAGCGAGCTGCACTGCGGAAGTTGACACCGACGAATGCCGCCCTTCTCGTCGTCTCTGCCTTGTTTGATTGCCTTTGCCTGCTGTGGAACAACACGCCCGGGTACGTGAAGGTGGCACAGGACCTCTTCGTGGCCTACTTCTCCGGACTGTGCAACCTTTTGCAGTGCACGAGCACACCAGTCTTGCAGCGTGTATGCGCCTCGATCGAGGCGATCGAGGTGGAGCATCTGCGTGGCTCGGGTAGTGTGCAGTTCCAGTTCCTCAAGTACGTGAACTCGGTCGTCGACGCGGTCCAGGGACCGTCGAAGGTGGGCATTGCCGAGTGGTTCCTGAAGATGAGCAAGCGTATCCAAGAACAAAACTACGGGAAGCACTCGAAGCTGTAGCGCAGCTCGTGTTGGGTCGGAGTGTTTTGCGGGCAGCTCGCAAAGGAGATGGCGGGCCATTGCACTTGTTATAAACTGGTCCCCGAGGACGCCACCATCCCCTCTTCCTCACCCTTTCCCCTCCCCCTTGCCCGTGTTCTGCTACAGGGAGAAGAGTCGCGCGTTGTGGTGTTTACTGCTCATGAGCAGTTGGATGGCGCCTCGCTACGATTGCGCGTGCTGCGGAAACGGCTTCCTCTACCCCCGGGCCTGTCGCGGATGGTGTGCTGGTGACGTTTGTGGTGCCTTTGTCGTGGTGTCCTTCACCCGACCTGACTCTTTTTTCTTTTTTTTGGGGCCCCTATAACCTCTACTCAGGTGTGGTGTGGTCGGGGGGAACAACAAAATATATATTTATATACACGAGAGAGGGTAGAAGGTAATGAGTGTTTGGCGCTGAAAAAGGGACGCCACGCACATTTCGTACGAGTGGACAAGACCTTTTTTTACACGATGGAGAATGTGGCGTGTAGGTTCGCCCCTCGAAGGCCCTCCAGGCGATTCGCATGCCCCTGGCCTTGCCCATATCTATCAATTCCTTCTCAAAAACAAAATCCACGTAGGCGACCGCGAGAGAATGCCGCTCTCTCTGTACCGGGGGCCGGAGGTGCTGTGGGTGTTGCCGCAGGAAGCGCAATCATTGCAGAGCACACAGTGCAGGCACATCGTTCATATATGTTTGTATACATCTATGTAAGCATGTATGCGTGTACATACGCGAGGTAACGCCGGATTTGTCGAACCCGGCACTGCGGGACGTCCATCGGTACTCAAACAACCTCTTTCGTACATCGTTGCTAGCCTCGCTGCATTGCATCCCCTCTCTCCCTCCCATCCCTCCGTGTGTGCATGCCACGCAAATTTTACGTGGCGACGTCACACCGTTGTGCATTCTCAAGACTACCTCAGCCTGCAACTTGTCCAAGAGGCGGGCTGGGCCGTTGCCTCGAGAAGCGGCGCGGGGTCTGAAACTGACTCAGTGCAACAGAGAGTCCACAAAAAGCACGAAAGGGACCCGCGCACTCCGCTGCTGCGTTGCCATACCCCCGCTGCTGCTTCTCTTGCGGTTTCTTTTGTGGAGCACTGCCTGCTATGTAATGATGCGCGCATCGCAGCCATGGCGCGATGCCCCACTGTGCAACATCGCTCGCGGACTGCAGCGCATTGCTTCGGCAATGCTCGTGGGAACTCGTGTGTCGGAGGCTGGCGTTGCCTCTGGTGGCGCCTCCGCTACGCCATGGACAGCAAACTCGGCGGATGGGGCAGTAGTCTCTGAAGTTGCGCAGCGTCACGCATCTTCTTCCCTGACGCTACCGGCGGATGTGGCAGAGGATCTGTCGCAGCCAACGACGCCCAAGGATATGCGGTACAAGCATGTGCCCTCCTCGCGTGTTGGTCGCGCGGCAGGCTTTGCCTCGCTCTTCATGCAACTTGGCTGGGAGAAGATGACTGGCAGCATTCCAGCGGGCGGACTGCTCTCCGAGCGCAGCCATCAGCACATTGTGGACACACTGTGTCGCATGCGCGGTGCCGTACTGAAGCTGGGCCAGATGCTGAGTATCCAGGACGAGAGCACAATTCCACCTCACGTCGCGGCACTCTTCGAGCGGGTGCGCGATCAGGCGTTTGCGATGCCGCCGGCGCAGCTTCACCACACGCTTGCCAAGGAGTTCGGCAACGAGAACTGGCGCGCCGATCTGTTCGACACTTTTGACGATACCCCCGTAGCAGCTGCGAGCATTGGCCAAGTGCATCGTGCAAGCTTGAAGCCTGGAGCAGCGGGAACTGACCCAACAAAGCCTCCCGTAGAGGTCGCCGTCAAAGTGCAGTACCCAGGTGTGGCGCAAAGCATCGACTCGGATGTGGCAAACCTGAAGATGCTCATGTCTCTCGGTGTGCTGCCGCCAGGTCTGTTCGTGGAGAAGATTCTGCAAGAGTTGCGCAAGGAGCTGAGCGCCGAATGCCGATACACCCTTGAGGCATCGAAGCAGATGAGGTACCGTGACCTGCTCGCCGCTGACCCCGCCCTCTCGAGCCTCTTCTATGTCCCCAAAGTCTACCAAGCCATCACCACCGATCAGGTACTCGTCAGCGAGTACGTGCGCGGAGTCACGATCGACCAGCTCGGCAAGCGGCCCGACGTTCCACAAGAGCTGCGCAACTACATTGCCGAGAACTTTATGGCGTTGACGCTGAAAGAGTTGTTCGTGTGGCGGTTCATGCAGACGGATCCGAACTTTTCCAACTTTCTGTACAACGCAAAGGACAAGCGAGTGTATCTGCTTGACTTTGGCGCGTCTCGCGAGTACTCGAGAGAGTTTTTGGACGACTACCTCGATGTCGTCACGGCGGCGGCCACCGAGGACTGCGAGTCGATCATCGCGAAGAGCATTACGCTGGGCTTTCTCACGGGCCAGGAGGTTCAGGAGATGCTCGATGCACACTGCGCCAGTGTGCTACTGCTGGGGAAGCCGTTTCAAGATCGAGCGCACCACTTCGACTTTGCCGACCAGAACTTGCCGTCTCTCATTCAGGCAAATGTGCCGACTATGGTGAAGCTTCGCCTGCGCCCACCACCGTCGCCGGTGTACTCGCTACACCGGCGCCTTAGCGGCACCATCCTCCTCGCGACAAAGTTCAAGGCGACCATTCACAGCGGAAGACTCTTCTGGGACATCCACGACCAGCTGCGGAAGTGAGCTGCGCGTTGTTTAATAAGAAAAAAATGGCGGCTGTTGCGGGGGCTGCCATGCCATGACAGGTGAAGACGTTGATTGTAGCAGCAGCCGCGCGGTCTTTCACGGGTAAGAGAGAGAGAGCGGCGCACAAGGAGGGAGAGACAGCAATGAGGTGCGTGCTTTAGCTGCCGCTGTTCACCTCTCCCAGGAAAGCGTTAAAGTGGAAGAGGTGTCAGACTCGCCCCCGTTCCGCCCCGGTGTCGCCTTCTGTGTTGTCGTGAATGGACTGAGTCTTCGTTTGTGCGCGACGGTTTACGATGATCGCTGAGTGTGCCGTTGTTGTGGTGGTGTTGGTTTGCGTGTAAGTGTCTGCATAGAGTCATTGTCTGTTCACACGATTTTTGTGTCCACTCTCCAGAGGGCAAACGACTGAGGTGCACAACTTCACACAAGAGGACACGAAGTGATAGATCGGAGTGAGCGAACGGAAGGCATTCGCGCACAAAAAGCTCCCGTTGAGCGGGTTTCTACTCTCCCCATGCGCCATGCAATCCTTCAGCGGCATCGGTACGTTGATGATGACGGAATGGCTGGAATCTCCGCTGGCAGGCAGGCAGTCGTTCACGTCTCTCCTTTCTCCCTGAAAACTTGCAAACGGTGCGAACTAACCACAGGAGGGCATGCCATGATGTGCTATGAACACGTCACTGTACATGTACAGCGCCAGCGTAGCTCCCATCCTGTTGCTCATCAGTGTAAATTCTCACGGCCTCTTTTCCCTTTCTCTGTTCGTTTCTCTCCTCTTCACCATCTGCCACGCACACACACGTGTGACGCTTGTGTGCATCTTTCTCTCTCTTTCTGTGTGTGCACCGTGGTGGTTATGGGTCGGCATAGAGTGGCACACCAACCAAAAGAAAAAGAAAGGGCCTCGACTTCGTTGATATACACTCTCACGCCTGCCCCACCCGAACGCCACGGGCAAAGAAAAGCGCATAGCAAACAGACAACAGAAAAGAAAAGGGAAGGAAAGAGCGGCGGAACGTGCTGCGGTTTTCGACCTCACGAACGGAAAGGATAGCCAAGAAGAGACTCATTGCCGTGAGCGCAGCGTGTGTGGCCGCACCGTTTCCCATCAAGCCCCTTTCCTTCATCCTATACTCGTATTCATCGCCTTCCCCTCCTGCCTCTCCCTTTTCCTCCCCTTCCCTGTGCGCGCCCTCTACACGTTGGTGTTTTTTTTTTGTTTTCATATATTTCTTTTTTTTTTTCACTTGTGCCGTCTTTTATGGTCGCCCATTGCAGCTCTGTTCTCCTCTGCTTACTTTTCATTTTATCTTTTTTTTCGATCATTTCTCCCTGTCTCCCTCGCTCTCGCTCTTGCGCTTCGAGCGATAACACGGTTCGCTAGTGCGCCGCGTAAACATTTGTTTTCCGTTTCTTCACTGCCTATATATATATATATATATAGGCTGTGCACTGAAGCGAGCGTCTTGGTGGTGGGAGGACGGCAGCAACCACACATTATTTCGGATTTGCGTCGACGGAGACGTCGTTGCGGCAACTCTTTGCTTGGCGCTGCATTTTCTTCCTCGCGCCTCGCTGCCGCCCATTGCTTTCGTTTCCGTCTTTCGTCCTCATCGATACACCTGAGAAAGACGTGCTGCTCTGGCCACCTACGTCACTCTTGTGAGCACTGACACATGCGAAGAACGTTAAGGTACGGCAGCCTACCATCTCACCAGAAGTTGTGCGAAGTAGACCTTCGGACACTTCACTGGAGACAGGACATAAGAGAACGAAGTAGCTGAGTGGGTTCCATCGCTGACGAATTCAGTTCCTCGCGGTTTTTTTATCACTCCTTTCACCCCTCCCCCCGCACCGCACTGCCACGTCGCTCTTACCTTGGATGATTGTAAGTGACCTCATCCGTCTCTTCTTTCTTGCTGTTCTTCGTCGCTGTCGTTCCCAAGTGTGCCTTTTGTCGTTCGTTCCCCATCTTTTTCTTTTTTTTTTGTTTTGTCGCCTCATCGCCCTGTTGGGCGTGTATATCGTCTGCTCATCCTCTCTTCCTCTTCGTCAGCGCTCTTTGTTTTCTGTCGTCTCAGCGATATTATTGGGTGCTGTCTGCGTCGCCCCCTTTTTTCTTTCTGTTAGCACGCGCACGTGCGTGTATGTGGGTGTTTGGGAGGAAAGAGGAGTCTTCGTCTTCTAGTGTTCACGTTTTTCCTTTTTCTGGTTTTGTCTCTTCCGTCACCCTCTTCTCCCTCACACAACGCCCACCCCCACCCCCCCACCACTCACCGTTCTCCCTCTTCCTCTCTGGTTCTCTGCGTGTGTGTGTGTGCTGTCGTTTTGTTGTACATCACGTTCTCGACGGATTTCGTGCTTCGCGCCTCTCTGCTTGTGTTCCCAGCCTCGCCCGCCCTCCACCCCCTTCTCACCGTGTGGTGCATATATCACAGGCTGTAGCGGAGTGAGTCATTTGCCAGCGGACGCTCCCTTTTGACAAAGAGCCTCTTTTCTTTTTGCTTGTGTGTGCGTGCTTGAGCGCGCCATTTCCCGCCCTTTCTGCGACGGCAAGTGCACTTGCGCACCTCCTGTGTTGATGCGTTGTCGAGTGCGCGCTGCCTTTTGCTTAGCTTTCTAGTTCTTCGTTTTGTCTTGGCCAAGATGGACGGCGACACCCCTACTGCTCTGCGGACAAGAAGGCACTCTGACACGCCGCGGGGGATTCGAGGCGCACAGGACACTGCGTTGAAGTGCACCCGCAGCACCGAGGGCAGCCAGGAGCTACTTTGTAGCAAATCCAACAGCCCTCGTGGCAACCCACGGCACGCATCGAGTTCCACACGCAGTGTATCTTCGACTGCCGCTGCAGACAACAATGGCGGCGGTGTGATCTCACCCTCAGCGCACTCCCTCGCCAGCACACTGCATGATTTGGGCCAGGGAAGTCCGTTTCCGGGCCCGCTGGTGCTCTCGTCGTCGTCGCCGGGCACCCGGCAGCAGCACAGCGGCTCCGACGGGGACGGAAGGGCTGCATCGTTCTCCATCACGAGATCGGCGTCTTTGCTGTCACCTTTGGTTACATCGCCATCCGGAACGTTACTGTACGACGACCAGCAGTTGAGCAAGAGCGCCGGAGCCGCCGCAGCACCGGTGCTGAAACAGCCTCGGAGTGTAGCGCCACTCCCCGCACCGCCGGCGCAGGCAAATGGGGCAGAGAGCACAAAGCCTCCTCCATACATTCGAAAGAAGTGTCCAGTGAGGAAAAGTGGCACCTCGGAGAGCACTTCGTCTGCCTCCACGCCTCTGTCCCAGAGCTTCACCGCGCCTACGCCGTCTGCTCAGCCTTTGAATGCGAAGTCTCGGAGTAGCCCTGGTCTTCCGCCGCGAGGGCCAGATCTAAAGCGATTACCCTCTGCTGAATCTTCCGATTTGGCATCGTCGTCACTGTCCACATCACTTCCGCAACCTGCTGCCGCAACGCGCAGAGCCTCTGGCCAAAATGGGGTGCCTCTGGAAGCTGGCACCAGAGACGCCGCACCGCCACCAGCGAACCCCATGCTGCTCGTGAAGACGAAGGCGGCCGCAGCGCCGCAGCCAAGTCGCGCGCCAGTGCCAGAGTCTTCTCCGAAGGAGTGGACCTCACCGATGCACACGCACGAAGGCGCGGAACACTTGCCCACGGACGAGCCGGATGTGCTGGTGCCGGCGCATAAGTACGTTTACGATGTAAAGACGTGTGCGTGGAAGGGAGTAGACACGATGCTTCGCGTGCTACACCCGAATCGCGGTTTGAGCCAGGGGACGATGCGCGTGTGCTTCGCGTTGGAGGAGCTGGACGAGACTGGGTTCAGCTCCCAAATGGTGGCGAAGATGTTTCGCCATAATATTTCAAGGGTGGTGGAGAGCGACTACTTCAACGAAGGCGAGGCGCAGTGCATCTGCGGCATTTTGGCGGAGAAGTTCAACAGGGTACAAGTGCCGGAGGGCTTTCAGCGGCACGTCGTCTCGTTCCTGCAGTGCGAGACGGTGCGCATCAAGCTGAGCGAGGTGCCGGAGGCGTACCAGGACAAGCGATCGGGCTTCTTCTCATACCGCACAACGGACTCTGCCGACATCCTCTTTGCAATGGAGCCGCGCCTAAAAGGGAACTTTACCAAGTACACAAACAATTTTGGTGACGTGTATGATGGCTTTGAGAAGCGGCGGACTTTGGAGGAGGAGACGAAGCGGCACCGCGTACTCATGGCGGTAGAGGCCTTCTCGCACTTTACCCTGGTGGAGAGTGGTGGCTCGATGCTCGTGTGCGATCTGCAAGGCGTAAACGACTTCCTTACAGACCCGCAGATTCACACGGTGGATGGCAAGGGACTCGGCATGGGCAACATGGGGCAGGAGGGCATCGACAAGTGGATGGGGGCTCACGTATGCAACGAGGTGTGCAGAGCCATGATGCTCGAACCGGTTTCCAATGGCCTGAGAAACTTCCTGCGAACGGCAGAGAATGAGAGTCGCGTAAGCTACTATCAGATTCTCCGGGCCAAGCTGCGCAGTCGAAACTCGGTGCGTCCCGAGGACATCATTCCGCTGTCAAAGCCGCTCTCTTTGATGTCCGATGATGAGCGGTTGGAGTACGCCATGCGGCTCTCGGCGCTGCTGTCGGGGTGATCAACTCTGGGCGTTGTTCTCTCTATCCTGTGCCCTTTTTTCTTTTGCGTCTCTCTTGTGAAACGCTTCATCCACAGCACCGTTTGCTGAGCCCGTTATTGTGCTGTGATGAGTCGTCCCCCTCCCCCCGGTAGTTCCCCCTCTCACCTTCAGGCGGCTCACAGAGTATGGGGAGTGGGCGACGGGAGCGCGTGTCTAAATACGCTTTCGAGATGCACGAAAAACGGAACTCCCTCTGCGTGAGTCTGCAAGTGAACAAGCCTAGACGCCGCTCAAAGCGCATGGAGGGACTTGGTGTTGTTCTGTGCAGGTGAGCGTGCGATAACTATCTCCGTCTCCCTTCTGCTTCTTCCAGTGCCATCGCCTTGGATTTTTCTGCACAGCCAAAAGCCATTAGTTTTTTTTCTCTTCTCCTCCCCTCCCTAGGTTTCTCTTTCGGGACGCTCACCACGCAGACGGGCGCAGGGGCTTGTGTATCGATCTGCGCATCTGCTTCGACGCGATTTGTCTTCCTGCTCGCTGAGGCGTCTTTCCGTTAGCGACCCGCCGTTTTTCCTGCTCGACCGTCACTTGCTTTTACATGTCTTCTTCTTTGATTTTTTTTTTGGAGGGGGAGGGTGGTGGTTGTTCGCATCCGTTCCGTGCACCCCATGCATCGCCTTGCCCATCACCATTTGGATCTCATCCATTCTCTATTTTTGGCTGTTTGAAACTCCCCGTCGTGTGATCGTTGCGGTGTCCGTGTGTTTTGCTCGCTGTCTGACTGTGTAATGGTTTCCTTCTTTTTTTTGTTTGCAATGCTCCCCATATTTCGATCGACAGCATTTTATGCCTTCTCCTCCGGTCACATATACTTTCCATTTCGAGATTTGTGCGTCGGGCGCAGCTGGGGCCTTGAGAAGCGTCGCTCAGCATCTTTTTTTGTGTAGTACCACTTTGTCCTCTAAACGAATACTCTGGTCCGAAGAGGACGCGACTCGTTATGTATATGTTTCCGCCCTCCCCGCACCGCATTTAACGCTACTTTGACGTGGGCTCTGGTCCTCAACGCGCCTCGAGTGTAGGAAGCCGCCGGATGTAGGGGAGAGAGCGAGTCGACTCATCGAAGGGAGCTGTGGATTAGGACACTCGAGAACGTTGAAGACACAATGACACCCCCAATATATATATATATAAAGGAACGGAACATTGCAGTCATTGGCTCTCTGCTTTTTCTTCTTTGTCTTCTTTTTCTGTTGTTGCCGTGCGACGATCAGTCTGCGAGCGCGTCGTTTTTTCACCAACATCACTTCTTTTATTTGTGTATGGCGCGACATTGCTGGCGCTCATGGACACTCCAACCCCTGCAACCTCCCTTTTGCCCTTCCTCCGTCGTCACAGCACTTTCTCCCGGACACAGTGACCAACCCTGCTTAAGTTTTTTTCTTTTTAATACGGTTTGTCGCCACTGTTGACGAACGAACTCAGAAAGCGAGGGGATGACACCAATCAACCAAGGGGCTGAAGGCACGCTCGTCTGAATCAGAGGTTTGAAGGACAGAACCGAGACTCCTTTTTCATTTTAGCTTCTCTTTTGAACGGCCCATCTCTGCACGGGCACCTTCCGCTTGACACCCCGACGCCTGTTGAGGGCGTGCGGATTCGGCAGAAGGCGGGGCGCCCGTGCCGCCACACACTCACCGCAGCGTTGCACCGGTCGCGGCGGATGCGGACACGCCATCGAGACCTCCCCCCGCCGTGGCATCGAGGTTACCATAGGAGGGTGGCAACGAGCCCATCTCCACAGACAACAACGTCGTTGAGCAGCAGGCCCCGAGATACTGAACTGCCATCACTGCGCGCACGCGCTTCCGACCGTTGACGGTATGGTGTATCATTTAGAAACAAAGCATCGAGAGGTGAGTAGGGCATACGTGATCGACGCAAAAAGCACAACGGGATCCACGCCGATCGGCTTCACAGCGCATGCCTGCGAAGCGTACGGCACCTCCGACGTCCCGGGCGGGTGGGCTGTGGGGAGGCGCGCCGCCGGCGGGTGGACGAGAGAGGGAGGGGGAGGCCAGAGAGAGAGCTGGTTGGACGCGTGGCCCGATTCGATGGCAGGGCAGGGTGGGCGCGTCCCAGACGACCTGGATGTCGCCGTGGTGCGGCAGCGGCGGTGGAGCAGCTGTGGTTGCGTATACGTTTTTTTTTGTTGACTCGGATGTGAAATCAGAATGTAGAATCTGATGCTGCTTTTTTTTACTTCTTCGCTTCTGTTTCATTTGTCTTTTCGCGTTTCATGCGCGGGCGTCTGCTGGCCTCACTCATGCTTTGATTGATGTCGGCGCGCTTGAGGGGGAATGTGCCCCGACGGCGATGGTGCCACGAAATCCATTCGAGGTTCCTCCTTTTACCTTTTGGTGATTTTATTTTGTCGTCACTCTGCGTTTTTGAACGCGATTTTGTCGGTGGTGCGACGGCTTGTTTTTTTTTTGGCGTCTCGTGTCCTCTCTCTTTCTCTTTCCTCCCCTCATCTCACGTGACGAGCGGGCCTTCTGCCTTCAGGATAACGCAACGGTGCATGAGTTGCTGTGTTCACTACTTGAGGGCTGTGTGTGTATGTGGAAGGGGCAGATGTGTTTTTGTCTCGAGAACGTTTTTTTATCCTGCCCACTTCCGGTCGCTTGTGCCATAGAAACCGTCGGCAAAACACGCTCGGTAGAAAGAAGGCAAGACAGGCCATCGAAAAAAAGTCAGCGAAGAGCGCCGCGCAGACAAAAGTGCCACAGGAATACATCCAAGGAAATAGGACACCAAGGAGGCTGTTACTCTGTTGATTTGTGCAGAGCAGAACCCCGCTTCTCTCCCGTCTGTGCTTGTAACGTTGCAGCACACGTGGCGCTGCAAGAGCCGCGCAAAAATGCGTATCCAAGTCGCCCACGGCGACACACTTACCTCTCAAGCGGACGAGGACGGAAGGGGAAAGCGGCGTTTACCGGACTGTGGAGAAGCCTATATTGGCGGGGGAGGCGAATCTGCTGCATGGATGAACTCGGTCTCAGACTGCGCCGCCTTCTCTTTTTCAACGATGTAGACGACAAAAAAAACGCTCTGCGGAAAAAATGCGGAAGAGGGTGGAGTTTTCTCTTTTTTCTTTTTGCCATTTGCTGTTTGCGGTGCTTGTGTCTCTGTGTGTGGTGTCGTGGTGTCTTCCTGTTGGAAGCAGCGATCCAGTCACAAAGCGAAGGAGGAGGGGGGGCGTTGGAGCGTTCGCTCTCGCCTCACTTCAGGTGTTGCGAGTAACTTCTCCAATCGCACCTGAAGCAAAATAAAATGCGCGTTGCACGGTTTACCTAGCCATTGGGAAAAAAAACGGTGCCAGTGGGGTGCAGTTGACGTGCTGCCCCCCCCCCCGGAGACATAGGCATGTCAGCAAGATCGCAGGCTAGGAGAAGTTTTGACAGTCGACCTCCTCGAGGTGACGCCATTGGCTTTACGTGCTGGGAGAGTCTGGAGGGAAGAAGGACGGGAGGAAGGGATGCGGTCTCCAAGTGGTGGACGTTGTCGCTGCGACGTATGCTGCACCACTCGCCAGTGTCCGGCGTCCGCCGTCGCTTGCCCATGTCCGGGCGATGAGTGCGTGAACGCGTGTTGCACACCTCCGCCGCCCTGCGTCTCGACGGATGCCAACGGTTGGTCTTTGCCCTTTTTTAAATCCTCGCGCTCTTTACCGCCTCTTTTCGCGTTCCCTTTTCTGCTCTTTATCTTTCCCACCTCCCCTGCAATTTTTTTTTTCGCTCCTCTCAATTCCCACCCCTGCCTCACTTCATTGTCTTCCCATTTGACTACCATGTTTTGCATGGACTTTTTCTTTTTTTTCGTCCGACTTGCTCGTGCGGTGTGCGCGTGAGACATGCGACTCTGACTGCCTTGTACTCGGTGCACCCCTGCGTGTTCTCGAACACCCTCTTAGTTGCTGTCTGCCGTCTCTTGCATGCACAGACAAGGAAAAACGAGGGAAAAACAAAGAGTAACGGGGGCGTCGGGGACAACGGCGTGGCGCGATCGATCTCGTCGTTCCGCCGCGCATCTGCGTGTCTTCGTGCTTTGCGCACAGCAAAGAAGGCTACACGAGCAGAAAAACGTGAAAGCATACAGAGAGACGAAGGCACTCTAGTACGCCACCGCGCAGACACCTTCACCCCCTTCCTGAACATCCGCCACACGAGCAGGAAGAACATCAACAAGGTAGAGCTGCTCTCCATTTTCACATTTCTTTTGTGTGTGTGTGTCCGTGTGCGTTCCGGCGGAAGACCTCTGATCTGTTTCTTGTGCGAAGTTTCGCAGGTGCGTATGTGTCTTTCTCTTCGCTTGAGCCCAACCTTACCTGGCCGCCGCCGCCCCTCTCTTTCTACCTGTCTTCTGCTTTTTAGTGGAAGGGGGGGGGACGGTGCTTACGTCAGCATGTGGAGTGCTTCACTCCACCATTCCTCTCCCTTGACCGAAAAGAGGAACAAAAAAAACAACAACGAAACGAAAGGCCCACGCCTGCCTGTATTCATTGATACATTCTTTGGGTCTCCGTTTTCTTGTCCATGCCTATTGTTGGCCGTACCTGTGGCCCTCGTGAGTCTGTCTTCAGAGTGCGGTCGCTCACTTTTGCTCTTTCTCTTACCATCGGAGCACTTTATGTTTGCTCTCTTTTTCTTGTCTTGTTCTCTTCATCTATACGTTTCTTCTCATGCCAGCAGACGCCTGCTGACACGCGCGCAGGTTTGCACACCCGGACACCCCCCTCACACACACACACACACACACACACAAGCCCTTCCGAGGCCTGTTCGAGCTTGGATACTGCCGGTGCAGCTCCCTCGCTTGCACCTCTGATGGTCATCACCTCTCTGGCCTTTGTCTACCTCACGTACAGCTAATACCATGGAAAAGGGGTGCCTAGAGTCCCCGAGCAGTGCGAACGGCAGTTTCTCCGTGGCGAATCACGGATTGGGAAACCCTTCTGATACACGAAGCAAGCCAAACTCAAACGCGACGGTCGCCGACTCCGTCTGTGTGTGGCGCCAGCATACGTACCTCGATGTTGACCAGGCCAGTTTTTGCAACGACACCACTTCGGTGCTTTGGGTGCCCAATGCAGGCGGCCCGACGAGCAGCCTACGCTCTACCGACGAGGCGTCCTCCACGAAGGGCGGTGGCGGATCCGCTGTGCCGTCGCTTCAGACTCGCATCCCTGCGATCGCGCGGGACCGCTACGTACGGTCAAGCAAGGTCGGCGATGCCGCGCCGGTGATTGTGCGAGGGCACAAGTGCGTCTTCAACAACCGCACGAGGCGCTGGTTGACTTACCCCATCACAGTTAGCGTGCTGCACTACAACCGCGGCATCCATCAGGATAAGTATTTTGCCACCTTCGCCGTAGAGTTGCTGGACCTGGTGAAGCCGGCGATACCGATGCTCGCCAAGGTATTCCGCCACAACATCGATCTCATCTCGGAGACCGACTACTACAGCCTTGGGCAGGCACAGGCGTTGTGCGAGGAGTTCGCACGCGACTACACGCTGACGGACGCCCGCTCCCACTACGTGAAGTTCCACCTACCGCTTCTCACCCATCGTGTCGTGGTTCGCCTCGACCTGGACTCCGTTCTCGACCCGGCAGTTCGCACCGCGCGTAAGGGCTTCTTCTCGTACCGCACCCAGGACACACGGCAGCTAATGTTCTTGATGGAGCCAAACACCGTCGCGTGCGAGGCTCTCGGCATCTCCTTTGCATCTCGTGAGGTGGACGAGACCATGTGCTACAGTCGCGGCGACACAATGTGGCCGCGTGATATCTACCGCGACATCGCAGACGGCTTCTCGCACTTCACCTACGTCAGGAGTCGCGCGTGCATGGTGGCACACGGGTTCGTGCGCAGCGACGGATATCTGCTAGATCCTCTGTTTCACACGACTGACAGTGAGCGGTTCCCCATGGGCGATGGAGGGAGGAGCGCTATGGAGGACTGGGCCAAGCGGCATCGGTGCGGTGACACCTGCCGCGCCCTCGGCATCTCCAACAACGACGGTGAGTGCATCAAAAACTCTGCCGCCTGTGCCAACCCACTCGACGCGGAGGAGAACCACTATACCGATTACCTGCGGAGCGTTCGTCAAATGCGAGTGATGGTGCACATGGACGCGGCGCAGTTCTTGAACGACAAGAAGGATTCTGCCGTTGACACCGTCTCGGAGAGCTCTGATTTTACGCCTACAATGGCCGCCCTTCAGCCGGCGCCAGTTTCGTCTGTCCCACTCAAGGTGACCTGCGATGCCGTGAAGTACGTCTTCCTGCCTACTCACGCCAAGTGGATGGAGGTCCCGATGCGACTTTCCGTATCCGCGTCAGCGTTGCCGGATACCGTGACCGACAGGTATGCCTTCTTCGCCATCGAGGAGGAGCGTGAGGGCGGGCGGCCGGTGCCGATGCGTGCGCGCTTCATTCTGCGGCCCGGCGCGCGTGATGCGGACTACCACCACGTCGGCGACGCCTACTGTGTGTGCGTGACCCTGGGACAGGTCTTCCGCGAGTACCGCGCGAACAACGTGCTGGACCGAGACCTCGATTTCTGTGCTGCCTACACGGTGCGTGTGCCACAGGCCAACATCCCGGACTGCATCAAGGCAGCCGTGCCCGACTCCGACTTCTTTGCTCGCACCACCGCAGACTCCGGCGATGTGATGTTCGTAGCTGAGCCGGAGTTTCAGCCCTTCTCTCCGCAATGCTCACCGAATGCCGACGGCGTGACGAAGGACGCCGAAGGCTTCGACGACCTCGTGCTGCGCCACGTTGTCGACGCCTTTTCGCACTTCACGTTGCACAAGTCGGGCAATCATTTGTTAGTGTGCCACTTCAAGTGTAAGGACGGTCTCCTCATGCACCCAAATGTCAACACTTCCAGCGGTTGCGGGTTCGAGACGCTCAACGACGGCCAGGCTGGCATCGACGCCTGGGCGCGGACGCACAAGTGCAACGACTTGTGCAAACTTCTGGGGATGGAGCCGCTGCCGCGGCAGTTGAAGCTATACAACATTTCTTCGTCTCCGTTGATGCGGTTCATCAGTCATGTTCAGGAGCACCAGGTGAGTTCCGACAAGATGCTCGAGTTTGCGTCACCATCGCGCAGGATATCGGACGTAATGCTGCCAGGGGCGTCTGACACGGTTGTCAGTCAGTCGGAGACGGCGTGTGCGAGCACTTCGGCCACTGCATCGACAGCGGCTGTCGCCGTCGCCTCCTTTGTGCGACCAATCCCACCGAGCTCGCAGGAAGCCGTGCTCCGCCCGTGGGTGAAGCGGAGCTGGAAGCACAGTGCTGCATGCGCGAAGGAGAGTGCAGGGCAGCGCCGCACACTGACGCAGCGGGAGCTGTTGCGCCTCCAGTCGAAGGGAATCGCTACAACGTACATCATTCCCGCTACGCGCTACGACCTTAACATCGGCGACTTGACGTGGACGCCCAAGCGCGTCTTTGTGCGCATCGTTAACCCGGAGCGTGGCATCGGTCAGGGTGGCATGCGTGTGTGCTTTGAGATCACAAACGTGGACCCGGAGGCCTGCGAGGAATCCGTGATGGTGGCAAAGATGTACCGCCGCACAATCAAGAATGTGGTGGAAAAGGACTACTTTACGAGTGTGACGGTGCAGAAGCTGTCGTCGCTCTTCGCGAAGGACTTCAACACAGAGAGGAACGAGGATTGTCCTTTGCGCCTGAATGTGCTGGATGGCGCCGTCATCGCCTTGGACCGTGCAGACTTGTCGCCGGAACTGCTCGCCAAGCGCACGGGCTTCTTCTCCTATCGCACCGAGGACACGGAGCGGGTGATGTTCTGCGTCGAGGAGAAGCTGCTTGGTCGTTTTACCAAGTACAACGGTAACATGGGCGAAGCCTACCCCACGAATGAATGCCGTCTCAGTCCGCATGCCGCCCGCGAGCGCACCATGGTCTTCGAGGCGGTGGAGGCGCTCTCGCACTATTCCCTGGAGAGGAGTGAGGGTGGCTTGCTCGTCTGCGACATGCAGGGCGTGAGGAACAATTTGACGGACCTGGAGATGCACTCCTACGATGGCCAGGGCCTGGACATGGGCAACTTTGGCGCCCGCGGCATCCAAAAGTTCGCGCTGCGCCACCGCTGCACCGGCGTATGCAAGAGTCTCAACCTCCACAGCTTGCGCGACAGGCACTTCACCGTGACAGATGATGTGAAGACGAAGAACCGATTTGTTGCCCTTTTCGAGCGCATCAAGGTGATTGGCAGCATGGAGGAGTAAGCAGCGGGAAAGCGAGAGAGGGACATGCGAAGGAACCCAGACGCAGTGTAACCGCACGCGTGCACGGTGAACAATGGGTTCGTTGCTGCTCCTATCGTGCCTTTGCTCAGTGCGAGCCCTGCCCTGTACCTGGATCTCTTTCCGCGCCTCGCTCAACCCCTCTCTGCCGTCTTTCCCGGCCCCAGCTCAGAAGAAGGCGCAGATTCTGAGGAAGAGCGACGTCTTCGTTCGGACTCCGTTGGCGTTGTTATTCTCAGCGACTTGTACCGCGCCCTGGGGAGACAGCGCCCGGGGGTGAGTAGGTGCCGGTGTTTGCCCGCGTCGGAGTGTGAGTTGGCAACCACATTCCTCATGGAGGGGCCTCAGATGCGGCGGTGAAGGTGGTGGACACATTTTCAAACCACCTGCTCAGTCACCTGATAGAGGAAGACTGCCGCGCACATGTGCCCTTCCCCCCTCTTCATACATACAACGACGAAGATAACAGGTCTTCTCTGCACGGCCGACGGGCTCCCGTGCTCTCAATACACGTTCTCTGTCTTTTTCTTCTTTCGCGTCTCTCGTGTGCATTAACGCGGTGTGCCGCAGAACTATTTCTGGTTGACCGCGAACCAAGCCAGAAAGGGGGTACAACGGAGGGGTTGGTGGGGGCAGAAAAAAAATGGGAAGAAGCGGTATACACACGCACACAGGGTGCCAGGTGAGTACAGGAATGAAAAAAAAGAAAGCAAGGTCCGTCGATTGGCGAATCCGGCTGCTGCACCATCTCCCCTCTCTCTTCCCCTCACTGCTCTGCGCTCGACTGGACACTCTTTAAACGCGTGTTTTGGTCCTTGGTTAAAGTTCAATTTCTTTTGTTTCCTGTGTCTGGTTAGCCTTTTGTTTTCCTCGCTTTCTTTTTTGTTTTGCGTACATTCATTATGCCTCTGCTCGCTCTCTGTACAATGGATGGCGGAGCATGTGCGTGTGTGTCTCTCTCTGTGCTTTTTTTTCAATTCACTGCTCGTGCAACTCGCTTGTTGCTGTTTTTTTTTGTTTTCAGTCGACTGCAGGATGAGCGCTCTAATTCCAGCCTCCCATTCTTTCCATTCTTCCCTTTGTCTCCCTTGCCGAATTTCCGTTTTCTAAAGTTTACCGTGCCAGTGGCGTTGTTCGTTCGGCGTGACATGCACCAAGATAACACCGTAAATGTGTCTGTGCATATGTGCGTAGGAGTTGTGTTGGAGCAACGTGTGACAGCTGCACAGGCGTTTTTTTTTGTAATTCGTATTTTGGGGTTTCCCCACTCTGCAGCTCATTCTTTCCTCACTGTTTAGTCGTTTCCTTCCTTGTGATTTTACCGTCATTTGTCCGTGCGGCTGGTTTCGGCCACCCTCTTCGTGCTTTTACACCTGCGTGTTTGCTGGCCACCGCCCTCCTCCTTTTCTCACAGCTTCTTCCGTTCATGGAGTATCTTCTTATTTTTTTTTAGCGTTGTGCGGTGACCTTTGCTAGGAGCGAACAAACACACACACACAAAAGGCCTCGAGTGGTTTGGATTTTTTTTTTGCGCGACGATGTTCGCTTTCATCGTTGGCCTTTCCGTTTTTCCCCCCTTTTTATCGGCTTTACGTGGAGTCTTTTGTCTCTTTCCTGTGTCCATCTTTGTGTCTGTTTTTTGTCGTTGTTGTTGTTAGGGCGGCGCCGCCTCACGGTCTGCTTGTCTTGCGTTTCCTGGCACGTCGACCAGGACGGCACAACAGGTGCCAGTATATTCACGCCTACGCGTCTATGTGTGGACCCACGCACTGGTTCACAACTGTGCACTGAGGCTACGGAGCACGCGAGCCTGCCCTTGTGCTGTCTTTTCACTTTGTTATTGTCTGTTCGTATTCTTTTCCATGCTGTATGAAGCCCTGTTCGTCTGGGGCACGTATCGCCGAAACATGGTGGTGGACAACTTTTTCCATTGCCCTATTCTCCCTTTGCTCTTCAGTCCATGCACTCGTGCCTTGAGCCCCGTCTATGTGCACGGATAACGATGATGTAGATGCCGCTGTCGAGAGCAGTGTACAGCTGTGCCCCTTCGCCCTTCACCGGTCTCTCTTGGTGAGGAGCACATTCAGAATAATATGGCTTTTTTTGTCGCGTTTCCAAACCGGATGGTCTCCCCCCTTCCCCTCCTGGTACCCCGTAGATTTTTGGGTGCTCCACTTCGCGCCCCACCCCCCCCCCTTCTTCGCCATTGTGCCTTGTTGCTCTCTGGATGTCTTGTTGCCTACTTGTATGTTCTCGTGCTCTGTTTCATGTGTTTGTATTGGCCGCTGATTTTTTTCCCCTCCCTCACTCTTATCGTCCTTGTCAGCTGCCAGTTGTTGTGTTCTCTCCGCTCAAGGCGTTTCTTTTTGCGCTTTTATGTTATTATGATTTCTCTGTGGGCATCCCCTATGCGTGTGCGTTTGTGTGGCAGACAGTCGATCCGCGGACTCCCTGTGCCACTTTGCCCATATTCCCACGCAAAGAAGACGACAGAAGGGGGCTGGAAACAACAGGCAACGCGCCGCTGAAAGCATCGCTACGGCATTGAGGTCACCAGCACAGTGGCCAATTTTCATGTGCACATGTACGTGGTGCCGTTCTCTCCTCTTCCGCACCACGTGCCGCCGCGATTATTCGACGTTTTGCCATTGCTGAGCGGGGCGTTCGTTTTTTCTTTTGTTACTATTCTTTTTTGTTTCACACTAATGACTCTTATTCTGCTTCTTTGTTTTTGGTTTCAGGGCCCTTACGGCGAAGGACACCTCAGTGCGTGGTGTATCACACAGCCCTGCGCCTCCGTCTTTGTGGGAAGGATGCCCGGCAAGCCCTCCCCTCACCCTCTGCTCCCTCGGCCCCCCTGCCAATTGCCGGACCACTTGTGATTGTGACAGGGTGAGGTACCCTACGCCGTGGGGAGGCGAGAGCGACGCATTGCTACTGATGCCGCCGGTGAGGTTCTGGACGGCGTTGTGTCGGAGCGACCCGCGACAGTGAGCACGCTTGTGCCATCCATATGATAGGCAAAGTGTGAGCGTGGCTCGAACGTGTATCCGACGCGGACCTCGCCCTGCGCACTGGTGTGGTGAGTCTGAGTCACGCCAAAGGGGGTGCAGCAGGGGTGGCGACCGTCGCGATGGAGGGCGGCTGCGAGGCGGGTGGGTCGAGTGTGAGGCCGGGGCTGTGCTGTGAGATGGCTGAGTCGGCGCACCGCTGTAACGTGTGTGTGCCGAGGGTGGGAGGAGGAGGAGGGGGGGGTGGGAAGTGCTTTGCAGCGCGCGGATGGACGTGCGATTTTCCGCGAAGTGGTGGTAGAGCAGCGTTTGAGCTCATGGTCTACCGTGGAATGGGCACAGTGAAACCGAACACAAAGAAGAAGTATTTTCAGTGTCAGTTCACACCACGTCTCTCTGCCTCCTTGGCGTTCCGTTTCTGGCCTTTGCGGACTCCTCTCGGTCCCTCATCCTCCGATGTCATTTGCCCCCCCCCCCCCCACTCCCCCACTCCCTCACCGCCGCTCAGTGCTTTGCTTGTGTCTTTGTCTTTTCGGTTCCCCTTTTTGTTTTCCGCTTTGACGTTTTGTATGTATGCTGGCAACCTTCATTGAACGAGGCAAGCAGAGGGCGTCGGTGATGCCCTTACCGCCACAACGACACACAAAAAAAGGGTCGCGCCCATCCGCTGATACGGTAGTGGGGTCGCCGTCTCAGTGTCTTGTTTTTTTTTAATGTTTTCTGATGCCTCTACTGCCTCATTGCGATTTGTTTTTTTTTTTGTCGTCCACTCCACTTCTCGCTTTCATCTCCTGCTCGCCTCGACAGTGGTGCGTCTCATTGGTGTCCGTGTTCTCGAGGGTGTACCGCGGTGCTCGCTGAAAAGCTCTACCTCGCTCTACTCTCGCCGACCACGTCCATGACATGATTCCGTTCTGTATTCTTTTTTTTTTCAACGCTCATCCTTTGTCTCGCTCTCTCTCTGTTCCACCCCTCCACACCCTCCCCCCGATGTCGTTCTCAGGGTTTTTCTTTTTTTTTGCCTCATTCCGAATCAACGTTTTTTTTCTTGTTGACGCTCTTGTGTACCGATGACACCCTCACTTTCCTCACGATCACGACTGCGTTGATTGTGAGATTTGTTCGGTGTCTCTCTTTCCTTTTCTTTTGCATTTGTGAATCAATGATGGCGCCGGCCACCTCAGCGCGTGGCATTAGCGTCGACTACCCACGCTTCGTGCTGGTGCGCCAGACCCGGAGCCGCTCTGCACGGAAGCGACTTGCTGCCATCATGGTATGCTTGTACCAGCACACTAGGAAGCGTGCCGAGGACTGGGTACGTATTGGAGAACAAGAGGCACGCCGATCGGCTCCACAGCGCATGCCTGCGAAGCGTACGGCACCTCCGACGTCCCGGGCGGGTGGGCTGTGGGGAGGCGCGCCGCCGGCGGGTGGACGAGAGAGGGAGGGGGAGGCCAGAGAGAGAGCTGGTTGGACGCGTGGCCCGATTCGATGGCAGGGCAGGGTGGGCGCGTCCCAGACGACCTGGATGTCGCCGTGGTGCGGCAGCGGCGGTGGAGCAGCTGTGGTTGCGTATACGTTTTTTTGGTTACCTTGTACTTGGTGGAATATGGACCCGCCGAAGGAAAATGAAAATGCCGCTAGGTATATATGTGCGGACCCCCCTGCCAGTATATGTGACGCGCCCTGTGCAGGATGAGTGTGCACCTGTGAACCCACTCTGCGTACGAGTGGGAGTGGGCTATGTTGGGTGTTGGGTTTCTTGGTCGATGCCGTCTGCTCACCCCACATCCTCTTTCGCTCCCCACATCTTCGCTTTTATCCTACGCGCGATGCGTCCTTTTTTTGTTTTGATTTGTTTAAGTTGTTTTTGCTGTGTGCGCTCGCGACTCTTCGCGCCTTCGGCAAGGCTTGTGCTTGCAGCCCTAGTGTTAACCTTGTATATCCCGGCGCACAGTACAGTGGTCGTCCGCGGATTAGAGAGAACAGGAACTACGTAGGAAGGACCGGGTCGTGATTCTCCGCTGGAGGTATAGTGCCGAAGAAGAAAAGCAGCAACGCAAAGAATTCTGTTTAGAGGCTGTGTATCTGTGTGTATGGCAAACCAAAGGAGGCTACCGAGTTGGTGGATAATACCCAAGAGCCCCGAAAGGGCATCCCGCTTCCCTCGCTGGCTTTGAATGCACACAGAGTTGCACCGGCCCTGCTCTTGCCCTCGCAAGCAAAATCTTCGATGAGCTAGAGTGTAAAAAAAACGTCTCTTGTGCGTCACCGTTGGTGCTTGTGTCTGTTCCGTTTTGCGTTCTTATTGCCGCTAGGGCCACCTCACGCGCTGGGTGAAACGACCGACACCACGGTTACTTCCCCAAATTCTCATCTTGAGCAGCCCGCTGAAGAAATCAGAGAAGGTGGCTTTGCAGTTAGTCGAACAGACCGTCTTGTTGATCTCTGTCACTGCAAAACCCATGAACCCCGCCGCCCAAGGCGTTGCGCCGGCGGAGGAGGAGTCGCCGGTGGTGTGCACCGCAAACAAGTACATCTTCGACCTGCACTCCTACGTTTGGAAAGAAAGTGACTGCCTTATACGGATTCCTCACCCGCACAAGGGCATGGGCCACGGTGGCATGCGAGTCTGCTATGCAGTGGAGGACGTGGATGAGGAGGGAGCTGGGACACCGATGGTGGCTAAGATGTTTCGCCGCAACATCAGTGACGTTGTAGAGAAAGACTACTTCAACGAGGGAGCCGCACAGTGCATGTGTGAGGAATTTGCGAACAACTTTAACCGCATTCACCTCACCAACGTTCACAAGCCGAACATTTCTTTTCTTCAGTGCTACGTAGTTCGCATCCCTCGCGATACCATCCCAGTTACTTCCCACAACAAACGTACAGGGTTTTTCTCTTACAAGACTCAAGATACAGGGGAGGTGATGTTTGTGATGGAGCCGAGGCTGAGCGGCAAATTCACCAAGTACAACAGCAACTATGGCGAAACCTACCGCGAGGACAAAAAAGCAGCCCTCACCTCGTCGGAGGCGAAGCGGCGAACGGAGATCTTTGAAGCAGCAGAGGCCTTCTCACACTTTACCCTAGTGGAGAGTGGTGGCTCGATGCTCGTGTGCGATCTGCAAGGCGTTAATGACTTTCTTACAGACCCGCAAATTCACACGGAGGACGGCAAGGGACTCGGCATGGGCAACATGGGGCAGGAGGGCATCGACAAGTGGATAGAGAAGCACGAATGCAATGAGATCTGTCGCGCACTGGGTCTGCAGCCTTTGCTTGATGCCGTGCCCAACTCGACGGCGTCCCCGAAGACGGACAATGTGTATCTGGGACTGCGCGCCCAGCTGCAGAGTCAAAACCCTGTCCGTTTGCGCGATTTAGTCCCCCTGACCAAGCCGCTCGAGGAGATGACAGAGGCAGAGCGTATCGAGTACGCCTTGAAGGTCTCACGACTCACAGATTAGTCCAGCGGAAAAAGACGTCGTGAGTGCTCCCTGCCAAGTTCGTGTCTGTTGAAGTCCATCGCAGCGGTTTGGCGAATATATGCGTGCAAACACAGAAACATATTTGCCGCTATGTGCTTTGTTTGCCCGTCCCGTTTGTGTTGGAGACCTGCACGCTTTGTCTGTCTTCTCCGCTTTCGTTTCTGCTTTACAGATTTTTCTGTGCTGTGCACTCTTGCCTGTTTTTTGTTTTCCTCTGTCCGTTCAGGTTTGTTTCTGTGTTGCACATGCCCTGCTTCTCTATCTATCTATGTATACTTTCCCCCTCTTCTCTCGCGTGGATAATGCCGCGGCTGGTTGGGATGTGCGGCAGCTTCACTTCTGCTGTGTGCGGCAGTGGCTCTTTTTGTGCTTATGTCCGTCCGCGATGACGCCCACCACCTCAGCGCGTGGTATCAGTGCCGACTAGCCACGCTATCTGGAAAAGCCACGAGGCTGCCGACTGCCCCTGGGTACAGCTGGCGGATGCTTCGTGTTGGTGCGCCAGGCCCAGAGCCGTTCTGCGCGGAGGCGACTTGCTGCCATCATGGTATGCTTGTACCAGCACACTAGGAAGCGTGCCGAGGACTGGGTACGTATTGGAGAACAAGAGGCACGCCGATCGGCTCCACAGCGCATGCCTGCGAAGCGTACGGCACCTCCGACGTCCCGGGCGGGTGGGCTGTGGGGAGGCGCGCCGCCGGCGGGTGGACGAGAGAGGGAGGGGGAGGCCAGAGAGAGAGCTGGTTGGACGCGTGGCCCGATTCGATGGCAGGGCAGGGTGGGCGCGTCCCAGACGACCTGGATGTCGCCGTGGTGCGGCAGCGGCGGTGGAGCAGCTGTGGTTGCGTATACGTTTTTTTGGTTACCTTGTACTTGGTGGAATATGGACCCGCCGAAGGAAAATGAAAATGCCGCTAGGTATATATGTGCGGACCCCCCTGCCAGTATATGTGACGCGCCCTGTGCAGGATGAGTGTGCACCTGTGAACCCACTCTGCATACGAGTGGGAGTGGGTTATGTTGTGTGTTGGTTTTCTTTGCTAGGTTGATCGTTTTTCATCGTTTCCTCGTCGTATGCGCGAGGGAGCAGACAGTAGTGACGGACGCGGCAGGACTATTTTTTAATTTTTTTTCTGCGGTTTGCTTTTTGACGTCTCGACCTCGCGTGGTTTTTTTTGGTGTGTTGGTTCTCCACCGCTTTCTGTACTCCTTTGCTTGGCGTGTTTGTGGCTGCAGTTGCGTGGGAGCGGGTAGTCGGTCGATAACTGCGCTTTGCTTTCGGTGCGTTGACAGGACCTCTTTTATCGATGGTTAAGCATATACCGTGCGTGAAGCAACTCTGATCTGACGTGGAGTTTGCCGCGTTTGACTGGAGAGGGCGGGAGTACTGCAAGCATCGGATGGCATTGTGTTGATCAAATTGCCACTGACTATTAGCTTGACCTGTGAAGCACATCCGAAAGCGCTACGTGAGTGACACATTTGCGCAAGGAGTGAAAACAAAAGTGAAGGGCATCTCACTCGCTGACGTGTTTGTATGCGGCCGTCTTGTTTCCCCCCTCTCTTTGTCGTCTCGTTCGAGTCCACAAGATGCCCATGCCGGAATCACGCGTCAGTTACTCAGAGGATGTGTTCCGTGATGGGTGCGGGGAGGAGGGGGATAGAGGTTCAGCGCATAGACCTGGTGTTTGCGCCTTTCCTCGTTTTGTTTGCGTCACCTTTCCCCTGCACGCCAGCTCGCATTTTCTCACGAGCCCTCAAGCATCTCTTACCGCTCCTCTGACTTTATTTTTCGTCTTCCGTCTGCGAATAATGTACACCCCTCGCCATACTCTCGTTCGCTGCCGATCCCCTCACTTTCCTCTTTGTCCCCGTCTTCACTGGTGCATTCTACGCACCCCCGACACCATGAATCTACTACGCACAACCACACACACACACACACGCCGACACACGCATTGCCATTGTGTCTCCGGTTTCTAGTAGGTATACTCGCTAGCACAAACAACACAGCCCGATTCAAAGCGGTTTCGTTCTTATTATTCTCTGTCGAGAGTTAACCTTTCCCTCCCCGCCTTCTTTCGCTGTTTGGTTGTTGCCGCTCTCGCGTGAGTGTCCCCACGTCTGCACGCTTTGTCCTCTCTTTTTTTTTCCTTTGCCCTTCTCGTTGTTGTTTGTTTTTTCGCGGTTCACGGCAAATTTTTTCATGTTGGTTTTTTTGTGTGTGCTTTGGGTGCCCACTCTCGCTGTCTGACCGTCTCTGTCGCTGCACTCGGCGTTGTCTGTCAACTATCCCTTTCTTTCTCTTCTGTTCGTTGTTGTTCTCTTGTTCTTAAGTCAAGCGGCCGCAAACAGCTTCTGTCTCCTTTAAGTCATAATACAGAGGCCTACACCGACACAGGCTCTGGGGCACAGAGAAGTTGAAGAGGCCAGAGAAAGGGAGTCGGTGCGGGGTGGGCAAAAGGGGCAACAACACAACGCTCGCATTTTTTTTTGCGTCACGTTCATAGGAGCCGAAAGAAACCGACCCACCACTACACCTTTGCCTGGTCACCAAAAGACACCCACCCACACACACACACACACACACACACACAGCCATCGAACCCTGCCTGTCGTACAAATTCCGCTATAGTGGCGTTTCGCTTTGGTTGTTCGATGCCGCAACCAGCCTCTAGTCAAGCCTTGGAGCGTGAGCAGCTGGCGAGTGTGGTGTGCAAGCTGGTGATCGATGCCGACGAGTTTTTTGCCCAGCAGCAGAAAACACTACAGCTCTCCTATGCCGAACTGAATAGCCGTATTGAACAGTTGCGGATGCGTGTGCTGCAGCAGCAACTGCAGCTCAGTCCGATGCACACGATCAATGGCGGATACAGCAACATGAACCCGTCTCTTTTTTCAGCGCTGCACAACATCCCGAGTGCGGATCTACTGGGCCTCTCCGGGTCTAACGGCGGCATGGTCGGCGGTGTCGCGACAACGCCAAGTGCCGCCAATGCTATGAACGCCACACCGATGCGTCCGAACACCGGTGGCGCGACTCGGTCGTTGATGGGCAGCCTGAACGGACCCAACGCGGTGCTGAGCATGAATGAGGCATTGTCAGAGAGCGCGCGTTCTAACAGTGCGCTTGGTGGTTATCTGAGCACTGCTCTGAACGGCAACAACGCAGCCACGGCAGGTCCGGGATCACTGCGCTCCTACAAGGCGGATGCCGTGACGCCACCGAAGAAGCAGCTAGCCCTCTCTCAGCCAACGAACAAGAGCCCTAGCATGCCACCGCCGCACTTGGCAGGTGGGTTGAACGTAATGTCCGCCATGGACGACTCCATCAGCGGAGAGTTTTTCTCAACGGCACCGAACAACAGCAACCGAAGCCACCACGACTCACTGATGGCGTCTCCGCAGGCTACACAGAAGCTGTCGCTGGTCGAGCTTATTGAACGCTTTAACATGTCGTCTGCACCCGTGAACACGGCCACTTCCTCCGCCTTCAACTTCGACTCGCTCTATGAGCAACTCACCGGCGGCGGCGGCGGCTCAGAGGAGTTGTCGCAGAGTCCAATCGACTACACGGAGAGGGCACCGAACGTGATTCCGACTAGCCAACCAGATAACGCTCAAGTGTCGCCAAGCGACCGCCATCATGACAACGGTGGCGACCCGTCGCCGGACGCGAACGGCACTAGCGGTGGTGCCATGACGAAGAATAGCATTCCTATCGATACGCTGCGCGCCTTGCACGACCAGCATTTGACGACCAGCGTGCGTGTCGCGTACGAGCGGGGGCGTCCGAAGGTCTTGAAGATTGTCGGTGGCGCTGCCGACACGCCTGGGAAGCTTGGCATTGACCCTCGCAGCAGCTGCGAGGTGCTCGTGGAGTTTAAACGGAAGCGGGTTCTCCAGTACGAATCACATGACTACGTTGCGCCGGGCAGCTACGTTATTGTCGGCGGCGACCGTGGCGAGGACCTGGGTCTCGTCGTGTACGTCTGGTGCGAGGTGGCGCAAGAAGGAAACGGCCACGGGCACGCAAGCGGTGGCGCCGGTTCGTCGGACAAGACTGCCTCTGCGTCGCGCAAGCGCAAGGTGGTCGGCGTTGGCCTGACGGACAGCAAACTGCCGCGCAGCATTGGAGTAGGCAACGGCACCGTCTTGCGACTGGCATCTGAGACGGACGTGCAGCAGTTGCTCAGCACCCAGGCGGAACTGGAGCGCCGTGCCATTGATGTGTGTGCGCAGCTGGTGCTCGACCACTCTCTGCCAATGGTGATTGTCGACGCTGAGTACCAATTTGACAAGAAGAAGCTGACATTCTTCTACGAGGCCCAGCAGCGGATGGACTTCCGTGAACTGGTGCGCCACCTATACAAGACGTTTCGTGCGCGTATTTGGATGGAGTTGGTGGACGCCTAAAACAACTGCAATGTGGTGTTTCTCATCGCCACCCGGGTCATGAGCACAAGGGATGCATTTTCATTTTCTTCTCGCTCGCACTTGTGCGATCCCTTTGTGCCCGCGTGTCATTGCCATGCGTGTGTGTGGGCGTGTTTGTGTGTGTATGTGTGTGCGCGTCGGCCCACCAAGGTTTTTTCACTTTCTCCTTTATAGATGTCACTGTTTACTTTTGTGTGTGTGTGTGTGTTTTCTTTTGACTACATTTCTTCCTTACAAAGCCGACGCACCCAAGCACGAGAGAGAGAGAGAGAGGCAGCAAGTGAAGTAACGAGACGGGGAAGCGGAGGCAAAGGAAAGGTGCACTTGTGGAGTGGAAAGGGGCGCCTCCGAGAGGGGTTTCTCTTCTTCTTTTTTTTTTTCGCCCGTTGCAGTGGTCAAGGGCGGGAGGGGGGAGGCGAGAGAAGACAGATGAATATCACGCACCACCAGATGAACGAAGAAATAATAAGAAAAAAAAGCACAAAAGGAGAAGAAACTCCGCTAAATAAAAGATTGTGACAGGAACGGATTGCACGCGTAATCTCGTAATTCATTGTGCCGATTTGTTTAGCCTTTTTTTGTCTTTCTTACAGGGACCGTTAGGGGATATGAGAGACGGAGAGGGCCGAGGGAGAGGGTGACTGGTTCTTGTGAGATATGTGGATGGCTAGCGAATCGGGGATCTGCATGATTTCTAAGCCGTCATTGTTTTTTTTTTCCGGTCCGTGACGAGATGCTGCTGCTATGTTTTGATCTACGAGAGTAAAACATTCAAAAGGAAAGCAGCGCCAAGCTGCATCCGTTTCCGCACTATCTCCTCTCCCCGTCTGCATTGTGGGCGCGTCCGCCGGAAGGGGTTGAAGGGGAGGAGCGGATTTCGCGAAAGAAGCCATAAGTTCTCCCTCAAGAACGGGTATCAAAGATGAAGAGGCTCGATTACCCCAGCGGGCATAGCGGCACGCATCTCCGCATCGCGACCAGTTGAATGGCTTTCCAATCTTTTTCTCCGTGATACCTTTGAAAAGTCATTCTTTTCGGTGAAAGAGACGTCCCCAAACTACACAAGTGTTTTTATTTTCCCTCTTTCACTTTTCCTTTGGTCGACCTTCGCTTCGTGATCATTGGGGGGTGTTCGCGTACCAGTGCACCCCTTCCCCTCGGTAGGGATCATCCCAGCGTCTCCTTTGTTGCCTACCACCGCCTTCTTTTTTTTTCTGCCCCTCTTCCCCCTCTCTCTCCCCCTCTCCTGTTTCGCTTTTCGCTGCCCCCCCCCCCTCTTCCTCTCCACCGTTTTTTGCCACCCTCTACCTATCCTTCTCTCCACCAGATTTTTTTTTCGTGCTTTCGACTTTGAGTTGTGCGGCTTTTTTTTCCACTCCCCTTCGTGTTTCACGACTTTCACTGCGACCTTTGTGTGAAAGCCCCCGCCACAATTTGGGCATCTGAATTGCACATGTGTTGATCTCTCGTTCTTCCTCATCTCGCCTTCTTGCGCCCCTGTCGTTCCTTCAGCTAGACTCTGTTATGTTGTTGCCTCTTCTCTTTTCGTTTTTTTTTCGGTAGACATGCGCAATGGGCGGCCACCGCGACGACTAGCGATCTCCAGTTCACGGCTTCTATCACTATTCCTGTATGTGTAGTGTAGCGCATGTGCACTTTTTTTTCTGCGGGGTGTTCAACCCATTTTTTCTTTGTTGTTGTTGCCTTTTGCGTTTCCAGTTCTGTTATCTTGGTCTACGCCATCCCTGCACGCTCCCCTCCTCTCCACCCTCCATGCTTATGCCGCACGATAGTGCTGGCACTTGCTTCTTTTTCTCTCTGCGCCTCGTGTCTGACACTTATGTATTTTGAGGTGATTGCCAGTTTCTCATCACGGCGGAGGACACCTCAGTGCGTGGTGTATCACACAGCCCTGCGCCTCCGTCTTTGTGGGAAGGATGCCCGGCAAGCCCTCCCCTCACCCTCTGCTCCCTCGGCCCCCCTGCCAATTGCCGGACCACTTGTGATTGTGACAGGGTGAGGTACCCTACGCCGTGGGGAGGCGAGAGCGACGCATTGCTACTGATGCCGCCGGTGAGGTTCTGGACGGCGTTGTGTCGGAGCGACCCGCGACAGTGAGCACGCTTGTGCCATCCATATGATAGGCAAAGTGTGAGCGTGGCTCGAACGTGTATCCGACGCGGACCTCGCCCTGCGCACTGGTGTGGTGAGTCTGAGTCACGCCAAAGGGGGTGCAGCAGGGGTGGCGACCGTCGCGATGGAGGGCGGCTGCGAGGCGGGTGGGTCGAGTGTGAGGCCGGGGCTGTGCTGTGAGATGGCTGAGTCGGCGCACCGCTGTAACGTGTGTGTGCCGAGGGTGGGAGGAGGAGGAGGGGGGGTGGGAAGTGCTTTGCAGCGCGCGGATGGACGTGCGATTTTCAGCGAAGTGGTGGTAGAGCAGCGTTTGAGCTCATGGTCTACCGTGGAATTGGCCTGCTGAGCACCAAAGAAATTCATATCTGTGGCGCATTGATGAGTCGGTTTTTTTATCTAGTGGTGCTGCTGTTTCTTCCCCATTTTTACCTGTCTTTGGAGCCTCTTGGGTGCTGTCTGGAGGATCTACAAGGTGTGCTGAGGTCTGTTGCTCTCCTCGTCTACTTCAGATGATGTTGCAGTTGTTGAGTCGACCTCTTCCAACTGTGACGTTTTGCTTTTTCGCTGGCTAGGGTGGTGGTGGCGCTGGGGGAGGACGAGTGAACGTATTTTTTGTTCACCGGCATGAATCTCTCGCTATGTTAGTGTGTTTCTCCACCGCCTACTCTACTGTTTTTTTTTTACGTTGGTCGTCGCTGTATGTGGTCTACACCGTGTTTGTGAAGAGTTTCGCGTTTGTTGTTGGTTTTTCATTTCTTGTCATGTGTTTTGATTGTGTTGTGTGTCGGTGTGATAGGGTCGTGCGCAACCGTTTATCAGCGCCGTGCGCTTTCGCATTGGACGCGAGACGCAAAGCGAAAAGGGAAGCAGAAGTATATATATTTATATATTCATACGAAATACAGCAGATCATGGAGAGAATAGGTGACCTTACAACAACAAATGAAGGAAGAGGGCGAGGGTGATTAGAAAGAAGCTTTAAAAGGATACCTCGTGTTGTTGTATAAGCGGAGTACGTGCTGATATCTGTTTTTGTCCTCTCTCTCCCCCTTTCTCTCCTGATCCGCTGGATCTGTGCGGGCGGCGTGAAGTCTAGTGAACTCCACGGCGTGTATCTTTTTTTTCTTGATCGTCGGTCTTTCGGATTTTCTTTTCGTGCGTGTCAATGTAACTTCTTTTTTGTGTGTGTATGTGTGTCTCTCTTACCAATAAGAGGGTGACTAAAACAAACCTTCCTCATGCCATCCCCAAAAAACGCACCAAAAACAACAACAAAAGCGAAAGCGGGGAAAAAGGTGACGGTCGTCTGGGGTGTAGTCGGTGAGCCCCCTTGATGTGAAAACTCAGTGCTGGCGACCGGCCATACCTGAAATGCAAGTGACTGGCTCTCTGATGAGGATAGAGACAGATGAAGGTGCCGTGTGCTTATGATTGCGGCACAAGCGATGATACGACGTCGACTCGTATCACAGCTCGGTGAAAGTCTGACAAGTGTTGCGCATTGCAGTAGTTTTCCATCCTGATGCGGTCTGTGTCGTTGTCAATGACGGCTACAGTGGTCAGACAAGGATCTCACCATCACTCTTCTATTCTCCATCTAAGAATTACTCGCATGTAACGAACTGCTTCCCATTTTTTATTATTATTACACGGAGGCACCCCTACTATGTGCCGCGCCGAACCGCACTCCTTGAAAGACACACGGCTTGCCACAGAAAACCATGTCCACGTCCGCATTGAAAGTGTCTACTTTTTCGGCGGGTCTGCAGTTTACGAGCAAAGACATCCATGAACCTCCTGCAGATACTGCTGTCGATAATAGAAGCGGCGTATCTGATGGAGAGCCTCATGCGGCCGGTAGAAAACCAGTGAGGCCAGAGATTCGCTGCTTCGAATCGGAGGAAGAGCGACTTGTGTGGAAAGCCGCCAGGCTGCGCCACAGCATTGAAACAGACTTGATGCCACGACAGGAGTTGGCCGAACGTGCCCTTCGACACACTCGTCGGCAACTTGTGAAAATACAGCGACTCTTGCCCAGTGCGGCCTTCCTGGCGTTCCGACAGAAGTGTGCCGCGTGGTGTGAGCGGCTGCGCCTCTTCGAAGAGCTCGTGGTGCGTACCATGTTGAGGGAAGCTGTAGACGGTGCCGCGCGCAGTGGTGAGGTGAAGGCACCTGCACGATGGCGGAAGTCGAATCAATGGCCGGCCATCACCAATTTTCTCGAGCTGCAGCTGCATTTGTGCTACACAGTCGAGGGCAGTGCTGCGGTAGAAGCCTCTTCGCCAGACCATTCGAGCCGCGAGGCGTCTGCGGTTCACCGACATCTGGCCGCGATCTGGGCGGCGCAGCAAGAGCGTCTTCTGACTCGTGACCTTCTTGAAGGTTATTATACATTAAGGGACATTGTGCATGGCTGGGGAAGTGTCTGGCTCGTGCAGGTGTCTTGTGCGAGCGAGGCCGAGAACGTCAGCTCCACTGCACGCAGTTGTCGGCCACAGGAGTCGGGCGGTTCATGCATCTGCCCGTTCCCCGAGTGGGAAAGTCTCTCTGCAGTGGATCAACTCACAAGCTACTCAAAAATATGCTCCCACCACCTAACCGAAGACGTGGTGGAGTGCTTGGAAGCGCTCATGGTCACGCAGTTTGCGGGCGTGTGGTGCCACATCGAGTCCATTATCAGCGGTGTAAGCGCGTAGTCGAACGTATCTGCGGTGCGGCTGCATGTTAGTGATGATCTTCAAGCATTTCCGCTTGTAAAGTCTACGCTCATCGCTTCCCGAGGGGCCGTGCGTCCACGCCTCCCCCCTCTCTCCTACTGTCTTCACTTTGGCACGGAGAGCGTACTTTCCCTTCGTGAGAATGCCGCTCTGCTGACTCTCATTTCTTTCCGCCCAGTGCCGTTCATCTCTCGTGCTCTTTGTCTTTTCGGTCGAGGCAATCATGCTCGCGAGCACCTTTGTGCCTCTCTGCCTCACCCTCGTTTCCCGCCCCTCTTACGCTCCTTCTCTCTTTCGAGGAGTGCTGTGGGTGTGCACGCGCGTGTGACCGGATGTGCGCGTGTGCTTGACCACTAGGAAAACTGAGGGTAGCACCCATGGCGACGGGCGCGTTGAAGTGTGGGTGCTGCACTGGACTGCTACTGGAAAACGATGTTCAGCTTGAAATCGGAAAAGAGAAGCGACGGACAGGAAGTATGGGAGGGGCATATCCCTCTAAACCGTGCGAACAACTGGACACGTACGGACAGACCTCTGCGACAGCCTTGCACGTGTCGAGAGTGCTCGTGATTCATCCGAGACGTGGCGTGCCTCCATGCGGGACTGCTCCGACTACCTCGGGTATGGGTCCTCTGTCATATTGACCCCACACGCTCTCGTCTTCCACCTCTCCTTTTCCGTCTTACTCCTCTCGCTCTTTTCTCGTCCTTGTTGTTCTCCGTTTCCGCGTTTTCCGTGTTACCCTCTTTTTTTTCTGTGCGTGTTTGTGTGTCACACGCCTAGACGGCTGGTGCACAGCGCGCATTGATCACCGTCCGTCGCTTCTTGTTGCGTGCATGCTCGTCTCTGCCTGAGGCGCCGTACAGTCTTGGCTCACAGATTTTTTTTGCTCGATAGTCTCTGTCGTTTCGTGTCCCCCTCTTTCTTGGGCCCAATGTCTGATTCGGAGGCGCCTCGCCAGGATGTGTTAGCTGCCGCCACGTTCAAGAAGGCACCGCAGCGTGCCTGGGTGGACGACCAGGATGTAGCAGTGGAGCAGGAGACGCCGGCATTCTTCAAGGAGAGTCACGTCAAACCGGCGTGGGCACTTAGCGACACCGCACGCGCGGACAAGGACCAGTTCGACCCTGACGAAGGCGCCGTTCCGGGCTACGGGCGCTCCGCGGAGGCGCTGGCTCGCAAACGCTTCCGCAGCGAAGATCTCGACACCTTGCTGTCGCGCAAAGAGCCACTCCTGTCGTCAAAACACGACCGACCTCACAGTGCTGTGCCGACGGTGCTCTCCGTGCTGCCCCTTCCACGTGACTCAGCACGCACGATCCACTGGCATCGTAACGGTCAGCTGGCAGTCGTGGGCGGCAACCGGCACATCTACACCTTCCACGCCGCCGGCGGGTTCGTGGAGCAGCTCTCCAAGGTACACGTAAACAAACGGGTAGAAACGACGGCGCTCTCCGAGAGTGGTGAGGAGGTGCTTATTGCAGCGCATGAGGCGTACGCACCTCAGCTGCTGAACATTGCCACAGAACAGTTGACTCCGCTGACATTCCTGGACACCCGCGATACTGCGGTGCATCGCAACGGTCGGCGCGACAACACGCGAGAGGAGTTCTTCGTCTCAAAGCTGGTGTGCAGGCCAAACGATCCCGTAAGTCGGGGTGTGGCCATGGCGCGTGGGTCTTCGGTGACGCTCGCCTCGCTCTCCTCCGGCAGCGTCCTTAGCCACATCACCGCCGACACGGCAGTCGTGGATGTCGCCTTTCTCTCCTCGACAGAGCTGGCCATCGCGACCAAGAACAAGGTTCTTCTCTACGACGTGCGCAAGCTCAGCCGCTTCACCCGCGAGCTGACGGACGACGCCGCACTCGATATCACAACTTGCGGCTTCTCAGCTTCTGGTTCATCTGGTGCGCGTGAACGCGCCATGGCGATTGGCTCTGCAAGTGGTGTAGTGAGTGTCTATGACAGTGCCACGCTGCGGCCGGCAGCGACGACTGCGGCCTCGGTGGCGCCAGGATCACGACCGAAACTGCTCCGCGAGCTGAAGCAGCTCGTGACGCCAATCTCATGTCTATGCTTCGGTAAAGACAGCCGGGGTGACTCGGTGCTGGCCTTTGCAACGCGGGGGCAGAAGGGTGGTTTCCGTCTCGCACGGATGCCTGAGTTGAACGTGGTGCCGTCCTTTCCAGCCGTCTCGACACGGCACGGCTTCGTGCAGAGTATGACCATTGCACCGACAGTGCCGATCCTCTCTGTCGGTGAGCGTCAGAAAGTAACAAACTACGCGCTTTAGCTGAGGGTGGAGGCACAAGAGGTTCGTCGGGTACCCGGAGGAGGAAGGCAGATCTTTGGTGGATGGGGATGCTATCGATGAGACGCGACAGGTGTGAAGTGCACGGAAGCGCCGCGACCGCGAATGAGTAGAGACAGCGCATGTGGCCATGCAGTAAACTCTCTTTCTTCCCCTTTCTCTATATGGCTGGGCACCGCACCTTCACAGCTCATGAGGAACTGTCATCGCCCATGGTCCTCTGCGACCGTCATGAAACGACAGGTTGTGAAGAAAAACATAAACGAAAAAGAGTATCCTTCATCTCTCGGCAGTGCTCCTGCTTCACGGTGTCTGCGCACGTGACAGACGGGAGCCTTTTTTTGTTGTGGTTGTTGTTCGTGGTTAAGGTAAAGGAGAAGAATTCCCACGACGTCGTCTGCACAGGGTGCATGATGGTGCTGGTTTGAGCTTTCCAGTACGTTTGGCACACGATGACAGAAAAAAGAATAGGGGATGGGGCTATGCAGCAGTATCCCTCCCCTCTCTTTCCTAAAAGCTTCGGTTTTTCCTTTCGTGTAATCGCTCGTAAACCACTAGAGAAGAAAAAAAAGGCTCTCCGATGTGTCCGCGCGCAATGCGAAGCGGCTTCAGCGGACGTGATTTGGTTCCTGGGTTCGATGAGGTGTGTAGGTGTGTGTGTGTGTGCAGCGTGCATGACTGCCTTGCCCGCTGTCACGCAGCGAAAGACGATGCTGCTGCGGACACTCGAATGAGACATCGCGCCGGTCACTCATGCGTTTCACCGTACATGTGGTACCTTCTATCAACGAGAACGAAACAACCACAAATAGTCCCAAAGCTACTGCACGCATACGCGCACAAGGACCATGCGCGACGCTGCATGGGAGCATTCTTGTCATCCGCTCTTTCTCCTTGTCCGCTTCTCTACTGTTCATGGTGCGCACCTCCCACCCACCAATCCTCTTGCACGAGCATCTCACGCAATCCTACGCCCGGAAGAGGAGTGAGTATTTTTGATACTTCAACGCTACAGCACTCACTCGTGCTGCGACTGTTGTCGGATGCACGTTTGGATCCGTCAACTTAAAAACGGCACATCCTATCCTCGTGCGCGACACCGACTTGCTTTCGATTTCCTTCTCCTCTTTGAGGGGAGGCGAACTACTCTGCCTCTTCTCCCCTCACTGGCTTCCAGGGAAGGGTCGCTACTCCACTGACTGCGCCGTCCTCTCTCCTGCTCCTCCCTCCCAGAGCGTCTCCTCCGTGTTCGCATCGCTCCCTTCCCCTCCTCCTCCTCCGTCTTCTGTTCACAGTCCTCTGTATCGGGGCTTGACTTGGGTTGTGTGGGGTGCTGGGTAGCCGTTCCGTGCCTTCTCCGCGCCCTCTGCATTTCTCCTCGCTTGTTATCCCTCCTTTGTGTTGGGGCGTGTTTTGGTTTTGGATTCGTAGTTGTGCACCGCATCCGCTTCCCTCTCGCGATAGCGTCCCCTCCCCCTCCGACACGTTCCTTGTTCTCCACCACATTTCAATCTTTGTCTGTCCTCCACCGCCTCCCTCCCTTCCTGCCTTTTTTTCGTTTGTTTTCTTCGTGTTGCTTTTCTCTCGGTCCCATCTTGCATCGCACCACCACGACCGTCGCACACCGTCTAGCTAGACGACACGAGGGATACCATAGCAAAGTGTTCCTATCGACCCATTTCTATCTCTGTCCTGTTTTGTGTCTGTGACGCCAGGACGCAGGTCTTTTGTTGCGCGCACTACGGACGTGGGCACTGTCGTTAGTGATTACTTTCTCTTTTTTTGCTGGTGTTGTGCATACCGTCAAAGCACCCTACACGCTTGTCTGTCGAGTGCCTTTTCTGGTTATTTTGTTGTTGTTTGTCGTCTGCTGTGGTTTGCGTGTTGTGGATTCGCGCACCTCACCCCACCTCTGCTTTAGTCTCTTGTGGCAATGAAATGGCGGCCGCTGCGCAGCTCACGCAGGCGATGACGCTAAAGAAGAACACTGTCGACTACATCCCCAGCAAACTGGCGTACGACACAGCTATTCCTGTTACCATTCTAGAAGATCGCAGCGACTTCATCAAGAAATGCAAACCCTACGACATCATTGATGGACCGAATCCACTCGATGAGCCAGAGGCAACGGATACTACGCGGCCGCAGGCGCAGTCTGCCCTTGTGTCGCCAGCGCCAGAGGTGAAGAAGTCGGAGCGCTCGTCAGGGCGCCCCAACCGCAAACTTCACTACTCGGCACTGAAGGCCGAAAAGCCGCACGCCGTCAAGCGGGAGAGAGACACTGAAGAAGGGCAGGATGGGCCTGTCGTTGTATTCACCCGACCGTCACGACACGGATGGGCAGCGGAGCGTCTGGTGCAACATCGACCGTATCAGTTGGTGCGGTCGAACGATATGGAGACGCGTGTGCGGTATGTTCTGGATGATGTCGACTACGATTGGTGCGAGCGTCATAACATTTCTCCGGAGAGCCTGCAGCGCGGCGTGACTTACCTCGAGTGGGGGTACGTTTCCTCGCTCCTCCGGGCCGCGACGCCGCATGTTGCCACTCCCAAAGACGCAGGCACCGTCGTCACTGAGTCTGTTGTCACCGGACACGGTGACGGGCACCACTCGTTGAGTACACTGTCTTCGTCTCTCGTTGGTGCCGCCGCGGCAGGCAACGGAAGGCATACGACCTCAAGACGGCAGAACGGCAAGGACAAGACTAGTGCTGGGGATGCTGCAATGTGCTTGTGCGCCTTGTGCTCCAAGCCGGTGCATCTGCTGACGTCGCAGCCGCGGTCTGGTGCACTGGAACCTAGTAAAGGCAGTGCCAACGCTCTCCGGAAACGAGGAGGCGAAACAACGCACTCGACTGGTGCGCTCTCGTCATCACCGACTGCACGAGGCGGCGCGAGGGTAGGCGGCGGCCATGCACGGGGCATGTCTTCCCCGCAACCGTCGGGTCTCGCGCTGCCCACTAACAAGGCATTCGGCGATGCGTCGGCAGGGATCGTGTCTCCGTCGCACAACCTTCCGAGCAAAGGACTCAGGTGCAGCAACTGCGGTGTCGCCGCGCATTTGCGCTGCTGGTTTTTCTCAGAACCGCCGAAGCTACCAGAAGCATGGATATGCGACGGCTGCACCATTTACGCCCATCACCGCAAGCGAAGCGCAGGTGTGTGCTGCATGTGCGGCCGCGCCGGTGGGGTGCTTCTGCCCTATGTCTCTTCGGCGCTAAAGGACGACAGTGACGCTGTCGAGCCTGGGCCACCGCAGACGCCCGCTTTCCACGGCCTCTCGTCGGCGGCTGCGCTGTTCGACACGGTCTGCCATGCTGTGTGTGCTTTGAGCATACCGGAGCTGGCTGTGCGCCCCCAGGTCACCGGTCTGCGACGCAACGGACTCGTCGATGTGCAGATGCGCCCGTACATCTGCGCACTTCGCCGTGTTGGCAAACACAAGTACGCCATGAATTGCCAGTTTTGTCAGCATGTAAGTGGCCGATGTGTCCAGTGTTCACACCCGCATTGCTTTGAGACGATGCATGCGTCCTGCGCAGCCGAAGCGCACACCGTGGAGTGCCAAGCTGAGTTGCTCTGCCTCCCTGCGGCTGCCAGTCCACGCAGCACGAGCGGCGGCGCACGAGGTGGCGAATCGACTTCAGACGCCACCACCCAGCCTGTTTCGCTGGGCAGTTCACTGAGCTCCACCCTGATGGGCACTGCCAACTGGACTAGCTGCTCGCCCTACTGTAGGAAGCACTACGGCTACTCCGTCGGGAACTCCGTCGGGTCTGCTGAGTTAGGCCGCAAGGCGGAGGCGGAGGCGCTGGCGCTGGACTTGACCGGGCTGCTTACGGGCGGCGATGGAGTCACGTCGCCTGTGGTGCGCAAGCGTGGCCGCGGACGGCCGCCGGCGGCGCTGGTGAAGCAGCGAGAAGCAGAGCGCGACCTTATTTTGAAGCTTCGCGCCTACTGGCTTGAACGCCGCGAGCAGCGCCGCCAGACATCGGCGCAGCTCGCCAGTGAAATCAATGCACGTGTGCGGCCGATTGTCGAGGCATCGTTGCGGCCGGAGATCGTCAAGATTTCGGCGGAGAAAGTTCGACTTTCACACTTCCTCAGTCTCGTGCCGGAGTGGCAGTGTCAGCTCGTCGCCATCGTCGAAGGCGAGCTGCCGCTGCCGGACGAGGAGTACGACGACGTGCAGAAGTTCCGAAAAGCGGCCCACACGCGTCGGTCCGGCAACACGCGCAGTTTGTACGACAAAATGTGCGCAGCCACCGTGCAGCTTGGTCTGTTGTGCCGAGTGGCGGAGGCGATAAAGGAGCAGTGCAGACTTCGGCGCACGAGCGTCGAGCAGGAGCTGGCGGCGCTCCGAATTCTCAGTAGGTGGCAGTAGGGAGGGGGTGGGGAGGCAGTGTCGGTATCGCAGAACAGCGCTGACATACCTGTGGAGCAGTAGGCTACGGCGTCTCGCTCACAGCGGCGCGCACGAACCGCAGGCCATGAAACGTCGGCAGCCCAACGCCACTTCGACGATACTCGTGAGCAACGACTCGCGATTTTCCTCTCGGTATGCCGCGTCAACGTAAGTCTCCGTGGTGCACACGCGCGTTTTTTGCTCGTTGTTTGTTGTTGTCTATATATTCATATATAGAAATATATATATATAGTTTTTTTAGCGACATCTTTCACATATGAACGTCCACGGAACGCATGAGCAAGGCAAGGAACGCTACATGTGCGAAAGGAAAAAGGGCAAATGCCGGGCTGGCAGGAAGCGCCAATAACGTGCGCGCGACGCTGCCGACCTGCTGCGGTCTTTTCTGGCGCGAAGAGGCACTGTCAGCAGAAGATGATGTGACCGTACGCAGGGGCCCTGAACTCGGACGGTACTGTGAAGAGAGTCGCTAATTTTTTTAGTCAAGTAACCGAATAGCTCCTGCAAAAAGTACTGTAGCTCATCCACTCCCCAGTGGCTCCGTGCATGCGCCGAGGGCGACACCGAACACGCCGAACCTGCATGGGCTCACGCTCACATCTGTGTCCAATGCAAAGACTCGCCTCCGTCTACTTTGATGCTTTCTTTTCTTTTTTTTGCTGATTGTCTCGTTTGTAGAGCGGCAAGCGCGGCTCAAGAAAAAAAAACACACGCGTGCCACACGGTCAAGTGCACAGACACGCCTCCACGCACACATCCAATCACACCGACATAGATTATTGTTCGACACTGAGGTTTCCTTGGCTGGCTTCTCGTGGCCACCAGCTTGCACATCTTTTCTTTGCCGCAAAAAAAAACTTAGACTCGCAGGAGCATACATACACATATATAAGGGCGCTGCTTCTCGGCACTGTAGACTGAGCGACTGTGGGTGTAGGTGCGTCAGCCCTCACGCTCTCTGCTTGTTTTCGCCACCTTCGGCCATTGGAACCCCTTCGCCTCGAAGAAGAGATGCGTGTTCGCACCTACCACAAACATGCTATCCAGCGCAACAGCCCTGCTCTGCAAGGCCTCCTCGTCTTGCACACGATCTTCTCCATTTTCTACTCTGCCCCTATCTGGTTCACCTACCTCGGCATCCGCTGGCACCTGGCCAGCGTCACGTCGCAGCAGCGGATATGGATGATCTGCGTGCTAATCATTTGGTTCTGCACGGAGATTTTGCGGCTCCACCTCGGCTGTCTGGCCAACAAGCAATCACTCTTTGGCGGACTCGTCGCATTCCTGACGATAACCCTCGTTCCACAGCTCCCGCTTGTCTGTGTTCTTTTGGGCGTCCTGCCGGAGTGTAACGACTTGGAGTTTAGTGTGTGCGTCACGCAGATCCTGCTGTTGGTGCTGGAGTCCCTCGCGGCACTGCAGCTGTTGTTGCGGGTGACGCGCAACAATATCGTTGACTTTTACGTCTCCCTCGGCTCTCCCTACTGCTGACACGAAAAGCAGCACTGCTGTAAGGAAGTGGCAGTGGATTTCCTCACAGAGGAGTGGCTCGCATGTCCATTGGCGGCGACACATAGCGAAGCGAAAATGGGACATCATGCGGCAGCAGTAGTCCTGGGCGTCTTGTACGGTTGTTCTCTGTCTGCTGTTGCCTTCTCTATCCCACAGACCGGTTACCTCTCTCTCTCCCTCTCAACAGCCTCTGAGGAGAGTGGCAAGCAGGCCAGCCTTCTACAGCGCACCCCGCAAAAAAAACGAAAATGTGTCTACTCGAAAGGTAAAAAAAAGAATACGAGACTGAAAATTGACACGTGTCGTGAACCTTTCACGACACCAGGCGCCAATCGTAGAGGCACAAGACTCGCAGCCTCGCCAGCCGTACCGAGCGCGTTGCTCCACTGGCGTGCGGATGACGCCGGTGTGAAGCGAATCAGCAGCGATGTGGGGGGGGGACATTACTCATTGCGCACGTCTTTCTTTCTTGCCCTGCTGCTCTTCTCCTGCCTTCGCCGTCGTCACCGTATCGTTTTTTAACTGCCCCCCCTCTCTCCTCCCCCCAATGAGGGCGTTTCCCTGATGTACACTTCCGCCGCTTATGGTTGTTGACCTTTATTCCTGTACAAGCTGGCGGCACGCGTGAAGGGAGAAGCAACGACGTCTCCCATCAGCGCACACCTGTGCCGACCTTTTGTGTGTGTGTGTGTGTGCGATTGTGTGTGTCTCACTTGCCCTGCCCGGGAACACGAGTTGCGCACGAAAAGCACCACCACTGCCTCCCACTTTCCCTTTTCTCCATGATGGATATCTCGTATCAGCTATGGTCGCTGGTAGAGCAGGCGCGGCGATCATCGGCGACGCCGCCAGCGCGCATCACCCTCCCTGCTCGTCGAGCGCGAACAGCGGACGAGGCTCAGGCGACCGAGTCTTTGCTGACCACCTCCCACGCGCTTGACCATGCCGCTGACGTGGCGATCGGTCGCGCTACGGCGCACATTTCAGCTGTGATGGCCGCTCTTGACGCGGTGACACCAAACTCCTTGGCGCACCTGCAGAACAACCTTCTGCTCTCGGACGCGGAGCTGCTTTCCGTAAGCAGTTCGCTAAAGGCATTCATGGAGACCCTCACCAAGGTCACCTCACTGAACGATGCACGACGTTGGCGCGGTCGCTTCAACGGCACACCTTCCTCCGCCCCAGGCACGCATGACGCCTTGGAGAGTCTCGCTGTGGACAAACCGGAGGCGCCAGATGGAAAGGCTCGAAGTGGCGTTGTCGCACATCTTCGACAGGCGGTCTCAACTCTGCAGCAGCGGATCGCCTCAAAACGCCTACAAGTCGCCCTTTCCAAGGAGGAGTTGGCCTTATACAAGACGGAACTCTTTCTCTACGGCCACTGCGGCGTGCTCGCCTGCTCCGACGAGGTCGCGGCTGAGCTCGGCCGCTGCACAGAGGTGACGCGCAAAGAGGCAACTTCGCGGGGACAGCATGGCGCAAAGGCAGTTGACTTCACGGAGGTAACGGCACTTGCTGATGCCAACGGCGGGCAGCAGCGGCGTCATTATACATCGTCAAAGCCACCCGCTGCGATGCCGGGCTTTGGCACGACGTTTCGTGTAGTCGACGGCATGGTGCAGCGAGCCGCCGAAACCGTCAAAGCAGCCGGCAGTCACGCAGACTCGGCACTGCAGGTCGCACTGACCGGCGGTCACGCTGCGGCGCGGCAGCTACTGCACGCCGGCACTGCTTCTGTCGCGGAGATCCTTATGCTCGGCGCGGGCGCGGGCCGCGGCAGCTGCGGCAACCTCTCGATCCCAGCTGCTGAGACACTTGCGACGACTGCAGGAGGTGGTGCGCTCCGGCTTCCGACTCTTCAGCCATACCAGCTCACGAACGAGGAGGAAGCGCATCTGCAAGAGCAGAATCGGGCGCTTCTTCAGGCTCAGCGTCAGGCATCCGCACAGGATGCCAAGGCAGTCGAGGCTCTGGTTAGAGAACTATCGCAGCTGACTTCGCTTATGAACGAACAGGTGGTGCAGCAAACGGAGCAGTTTTCGCTGATCGTCAAAAACACGGAAGTGGCGCACACCAATGTCAAAAAGGCGATGAGCGAGGTAGAGAAGCCCCTGTGCGCCTTTTGGAATCCGACGCGGCAGCTCGTGGCGCTCCTCTGGGTATGCATGGCTCTTCTCGTCACCGTGAACTGGGCCTCACGGTGAGACAAGCAGCCGACGAACACAAAGACAGACGGGGAGCCACAAGATCCGAAGTGCTGCAACGGGCAGACGCTCTCAAGCATACATGTCTTTTCCTTGCTTCCATGGAGACACCTCCGTCGACACTGGAGAGGAAGGGCATGGAAGTGGCGCCTTTTTGTTTTCGCATCTCTTGGTGTAGCAGGGCTCGTAGCGGCTCCATTCGGAGAAAGGGTGAAGGCGAATCTCGCTCATCCGCGCCCACGTGTTGGAGAGAAGCTCAGAAGAAGCAGATGAAGACATCACCACCACCTCCCCCCTCCCAAAGAAGAACAAAAAAAGAAAGTGCAAAGACACCACTTACAGAGGACTTCTCGGAAGTAGCCATGATGGTCGAGGCTATCTCGGAGACGGAGGGAGGTATGCTTATGCTTTTCTCCGTCCTTCTTTTCAGCATTTCTCCGCGACCTAATCAACCGGAGAAGGAGGTGGCACTCTCCCAGTAGTGACCGCAAGCAGGATGCTTTGTGTTTCGTCGTAGTGCTTTTCGCCGATGTTATTCTCGACGTTTTTCTCCCCAGTCCTTCTTTTACTGTTTCTGGTTTTGGGGCAGCTGTATCGCTCTGACTTCCACGAGCGATCTCCTTCTTTTCCCCTTTCACGAAATCGCAGAAACACACACACACACGCACACGCATACACTCACATCACCAAAGGGACTGCGGCGCTGAACGCGGTGCGGTCATCGTCGTCGATATGTGGCTCACCGCTGCCCGTCGGTGCGTACGGAGCTACCCTAGCGACGCCGCGGCGCAGCTCACGCACATCAGCTGGGCAGCACGAAAGCAGCCCCGCGCGGCAGCCTCTATCGTTCCCGCTGGCACTGCTCGCTGTTACGCCACGGGACCGACAGAGCCGGAGAATCTTGCCGGCGTGTCGCTGGCTTCTGCCGCCAACCTGAATGCTGGTAGCAGTCACGTCTCGTCGAAGACTAAAAGCAGTCGTTTTGTGCGCACCTATGGCAATGCGGCTCCTCCTGCAACGTCTGGCGCCGATCCTGAGAGCGGCGCCATTCCGCAAGGTGAGGCCGACGCGAGATGGCCCGCTCTTCACGTGAACTTGTCAGCTCCACCAGGCTTGACCTCTGCTGCCGCCGTAGCAGCATACCTGCAGCGTCTCCAGAGCCTTTTGCGCCACAGGCGCCATCCTTTCCTTCGCGCCTGTGCGGTGCGCGAGCTGGGGAAGATTTTATTGCCTTCAGTGAAGGGCATAGACGGCGCTACTGTGCTTCTACTGCTGCAAACGCTGCGTATGGCGGATGCAGACGACGCCATGCCTCTTGTCCAAGACGCAGCCACGTGGATGGGTTTGCACGGCTTCCACTTGACTCCACCGCAGATGACAACCGCGATTGAGCTGTTGCTTTATTTCGACCGCTCCGTGGCGTGTGAACTCGCCGTCGCGCTGGTCCAGCGCACATCCCTGAGCACCCTTTTCTCTTTTTCCACCGCACGCGTTGTCCCGATTCTGACGGCAATGTTGCCAACTCTCACGTACGGCCGAAACAGCAACCGTGCACTCCAGTCACTCGCGCAACTGGAGGAGGTACGAGAAAATAAAGTAAGCGCCGCTGAAGGGCTGCGCGACGCATGCCTGAGCGACGAGTTGATGTCGGTGTCATCTGGAGGCCTGGTACAACTCTTGCGTGCCTTGTGGGCCTTCAAGCGAGCGAATCAAGGCTTCTACAGCACAGCGGCTGCCACCGAATGGCGGTCCCTGGAGGAGGCTGTGTGCGGCATACTCGCCACACCAGAGAAGTGCGCTGAGGCTTTACTATCTGAACTTATCAACGTTATGGCTGATCTTACTCAGTGGAGGGAGCAGCGCAAAGTCTCGGACAGCGCGGAGACAGCAGTCAACAGCGCGCAGGAGAAACTTTTCACAGCGTTTCTTGTGCGACTCGAGGCGATCACGGAGCGCATACGCAGCTGCTCTCCTGAATCGACCGTAAAGGGCTCCATCTTGCCAGAACCGCTGACGATGAGCGACGTATCAGTGGCTTGGTCCCATTGCTTGGCGCACACCGAATCTCGCGGCCCCTCTAGCGACTTTCCCTCCCTTGCAGCCAGCGGCAACGGTGCTAACGCAGCAGATACATTCGGGACTCCGCTACAGGCTCTCCAGGCGGCTCTTTGGGCCGTTGTTGGTGCGCGTTACAGCGCAGAATCGCAGAGCATTGACGCAATGCAGTTGGCTGCGTTCATGTGCAGTGAGGTAGTAGTGTCGTGGATGACACATGCCCATCAGGAACGCGATGAGGCTCTTGCGCAGTCGGCCGGTGACGACATATCCGCAGTACTGCCGGATCTTGCATCCCTGATCCCCGAGGCGACACTCCAGGGCCTTATGAACGGCATATCGGCACAGCTGCTGGCTGACAGCATCACATGGACGCCGCAGATGGTTCGCCAGGCCGTCACTTTGCTGGGGAACAGCAGAGATCCTGCACACCGCGCGCGGGCGCTGCAACTGGCGAGGAAGTGGTATGGGCAGCTGCAGTCACGCGCCCAGGAAGGCGAGCGCCTTCAGCCGATTGAGCTGCTCGCCTTTTTCGTGCCGACTCTGTTGCAGGAGGAGAAGAAGGATGTGGCACAGGCGGTGAGGACGTCCCTGTCGAGGTGGAGCGTTGCAGAGGTGCTGTACTTCTTCTCCGAAATCGCGATGCACGGCGGGCGCGCAGGTGGTGTGGAGAGCATGACGGTACTGCGGGACTCGGGCAAGCTGCTCGGCGTGTACGCTGCCAAGGCCTCAGCGCCGCAGCTGGTGGGGCTCGTGGAGTGCTACGGTTTGGCGCAGGTGCGGAGTGACGACTTCTGTGAGGCGGTTGCTTCGCGAGTGTCGGAACTGCTGCGAACCACAGTAGCAGATGCGTCTCGCGAAAAGACATACTTGTCAGCCGCGCAACCGACCGCCGCGTCCGAAAATCAGGCAAACTCCCTCGCTGCGGGAGAGAAGGAAGCGGCGCAGACGGAACTTGCTGCCGCGAGCAGCACAAGGCCTGGTGCAACCACCTCTCCGGGCGTGACGATCGCGCAGCTTGCACGACTGCTCCGCTCCCTTGCACTGATGGAGACGCGGCAGGTGACGCCTTTTATTGACGCCGCTCATAGCATCACGCGCGCTGCCGACGCCGACCAGGGCACCGCGGAGCAGATCACGCAGCTGATTGCGGCGTATGCGAAGATGCTCATCTGGTGCTATCCAGTGTTACGTGCGTTGGCGGAGCGACTCCTGCGAATGGACAAGTCGGAGGTGACCCTGTCGCACCTCGTTACTGCGCAGTTAGCGCTACTCCGCATGGACGTCACCTTTCCTTCCTTCACGGCTCGCTTTTATGAAGAGCTATCGCAGATGTACAAGCCGGCGACAGGCCAATCTCGAGTCTCGGCCACTGGTCACGCCAGCCTAAGTGACAGGGTTGTGCAGTTGTCCATTCTCTCGCGCCTGCGCGGTCATCCGTCGGAGACGCCTATCGACGACGCGGTGGTGGAGGTGCTGATTGAGCGCATCGTGGCCCACTCGGATCATTTGAAGGTGGACGAAGTTGCGGAGGTGCTGCTGTCGCTGAGTCGGCTCGGTAAAGGAAACTCGGCTGCGTTTGGAAGTCTCAACGTTCGCACCCTGGGCATGCTGCCAAAGTCCCCTCCACGGGTGATGGCGCATGTGGTGGAAGCGTATGCGCTCGCTGGCCGTGGCGACGACACGGAACTGTTCACCCTCGTCGCGGATCGCACCGTAGCCATGCGCCACGAAATGGCATCTGTTACCATTGCCAGCGTTCTCGCCTCCTTTGCAAAAGCGGGTGTGCGCAACGACAGACTCTTCATCGAGGTCATTCCCCGGGTTCGCCACGTCGCGACCTACGGGACACCGCGCGACGTGGTGAACGTCGTGAGCGCTTACGCTGCCGTGAATCTGTGGCACTACAAACTGTTCGCCCGCCTCGCTGATCGCGCGATTCAGCTGCGCGCGGACTTCCGCACCCCTGAGGTGGTGGCACTACTCAAGGCGTACGCCACAGTTCAGATGCGCTACGACCGTCTCTTCACAGAGTTTTCGCCGCGCATTCAGACGCTTGTTCACCTGCTCTCCCCGGCCGACCTGACCGCCATCGTGTCCAGCTACGCGCAGCTCGACATCCGGTGCCCGCCAGTGTGGAAGGCGACCGCGGCCCAAGCCGTGACGGTCGCCCGCAGCTTCAGCCTCGAAGACGCGAAGACTCTTCTGGAAGCCTACGCGTCGCAGTCCTTCTTCAATGAAGAGTGCGTCAGTGCCTTAACGGATCGCTTCCCTGAACTGGCTAGCATTTCGTGGGGTTCTGCTGAGACCCTTGCGGACGGTAAAGAGAGTTCTAGCCGCGGCTCTGATGGATCCGAGAGTGAGCACCGTGGTCAAAGCGAAACCTCGCAAGGCGTATAGGGCAGGTTAGGGCAGGGTTCCGGTGTGTGGGGGCAGTAGCTTCATGGGATGTGAGGACTGCTGTGTGCTACAGAAACCTCGCGGGAACGAAGAGCAAATCTACGATCGATTCCCACTGTCGGTCATCCGGAAGCGGACCTTCTGTGTGCCTCTTGCTCTCCTTTCTCCTCATGACAGCGGCGCATACCTCAATGCGTGTATTTCCACAGTCCAGAGCCTCACTCTTTCTGGGGAGGAAGCCAGGCGAGCCCCCTCCCTGCCTCCCTTATTATGTCCCCCTGCCACATGCCGAGCCACATGTCGTCGTGGCAGGGTCAGCCACCTACGACATGGGGAGGTGAGAGCGATGCATCGCTACTGGTTTTGGCTTTGAGGTCGTGGACGGGATGGCGTCGGATCGAGTCGCGGCAGTAGGCACACACAAACAAGCCCGCCCACATGACGGTTATGGTGGTGCTTTGCACGGGCAGCACCGCCCCCAGTTGTGCGGAGCCGCTTTTGCAGGGTTTAATTCGGCCATTGTTTTGTGTTGTCCTTGCGGAGGGGGACGGGAGGGGAGGGAGTTTTTTGCGCACGTTTTTTTTCTTCTTTGTGTCGTTCTCGTGAACGTTTTTTTTTTCGCGCAGGAAACGGAAAAAAAAAACGAACAACGAAACACCGCAAAGGGCATAACGCGTGGTCACATGTGATGAAGCGGTGCCGAATGCGCCATAGGAATGCACACGGAAAACAAGAAGGATAGCCAAGCCTACATGCATTTCTGAAAGAGCCCAGCACTGCGGATGGGTTGTCCTTGCGTATGCGCTCTGGGCGGTGTTTTTTTTTGTTCGTAGGGGGAGGGGCAGGCACGGGGATGCTGATCTTGCCTGTATTCTTTTTTACGGCTCGATTACCCGGCACCAAACTGTCCTGGGACGGCCCTCCTCTCTTTCTGTGACTGGGCCAGATGCAAATCGTCAAATGTGCTGATTTTGTGTACAAGCGAAACATGGATAGCACTTGTGCCCAACCTCGGTTACTTTGTCCTCCTCTCACCTCCTCCCTCACCCTCCGTCTCTCCTTCGTATGTTTTGGTTTGCCCTACATCACGGTTTTAGTCGGCAACCCTTCACTTCTTCGCACCCCCCGCTTCTTCCTCGGCGTGCTTGGTGTCGTCTCTCATGGTGACATTCTCTGTCAGCGCGCCGTTTTCGTATTCTTTTTCTGCTCTTGGCGTCGACGTCACAACACACAAATGCGCACCTGCTCAAGTGCGCGCACGCACGGCTGATGGGGGGAGTGGCGGCGGCTTTCACGCCGAATGGTGTGTGCCGCAATGGTGCAGTGAAGACTCCCTAATCAAGGAAGCACACTTCGAAATTAGGAGGTCGCGGCGAGAGAGAGGAGGCGGGGGGCGAGCTGTGGTGATAATAGGAGCCGCAGCACACCCCTTTCTGGATTTTTTTCGCGCTCCCACTCTTCTCTGATTGATGGGCCTTAGTGTCCTCGTATCCATGCTCTTCGCGAACTCGCGTGCCATGTTTTACCAGCCTGAAAATAGGTTTCCCTGGCGGTTCTCGTGCCCGTTTTTTCCATCCTCACGAAAGAAGCAGGAGTTCTCGTGGGGTTTCCGCATCCGAGGCGGAAGTGCAAACGCCCAGCGCTTCTGTCGCCACAGAGTAAGCTGGCCGCAGAGCGGTGTGGCAAGCGAGCGGAGCGGGCTCTGCGAAGCAATGGTAGTGGTGTGTGAGATAGGGAGTGGGTGAGCAAACTGATGGAGCCTCTGAGTTATCAGGTAGCCGCTGATGATTAGCGAATGAAACAAGTAGAGACGCTCTGCATCCACCGAACAACAAAACACAAGGCACGCCATACCGTGCTGTGCCATGCCATACTTACCATTCAGCAGTGCCGCTTCTCGCAACACTGTTTAGCGGTAACCTGCGGAGTGGTTCTCGATGAAGGGATCTCCAGCATGCTAGCCACACAGGTTCGCTCTGGAATCGATTTCCTTGCTGCTATGTGGGAGGCCAGGCCCAGTCGACTTGCTTGGCGAGTAGCATCTACATGAGGGACATGAGCAACCACAAGCAGGTTGTTTTACACCTTAACGTGATGCGCTACAGGGAGCACACGTCTCCCGTGGCAGGGCCTCGCCCAGGGCCTGCTTTGCGAAGCGGTGACGCGCACCCTCAGAAAGCACGCATGAGGCACTGCATTTTCTACTGCGCTGCCCACATATAATGGAATGGAGGGGCACGGAGTGAAAGGCGATAACGAAAAGGACCACCACGAACGCGGTAGCTGGGGGCATCACAGGGGAAGGGGACTTCAAGGATACCCCGCCTCCTCCTCCTCCCCCCGCGCAGAGAGGGGTTGAATCCGTCCGCTTGCGCTTTTGTGGCTCTGCTGTAACACACACACACACAGCGGCTGCTTCGAGAATGGCCTGCCACTGCATCTTCAACGATAACGATTTTGTTCTTTGAGATGCGTTCTGCTGCAGAAAAAAAAGTATGAGCTGAAAGCCACGCCCGAACTAATAAAGCAGAGCTGTGCTGTCCAAGCATAGGTTAAATTCTCTGATTATCTTTTTTTTCGTTTGCTGCAGGTGTGTGTGTGGGGGAGGGGAGGGGAGACATCACTCTGCATGGGCAAAAGATATGCTTGATAGGCAATGAGGATGCGGGAAGAACCCGTTTGAATTCACATGTGGACTGCACTAGTGCCGCGTCTCCTAGAGAGTGAGCTCCCTGAAGACGGGCTCAATCAACACAGAGAGAGAGGGTCGAGCCTACTCGTTTTTCACTTCCCTTTCCCGTCCTTTTTCTACCCCTTGCCTGCTATGTCACCACCACACGTTGAGAGACGAAAAGCATCACACACACAGTCACTTACTCACTCACGCGTAGAGGCCATGGCTACCTATGGAAAAGTGTATCTTGTCTCGGGCAACAAAGGGAAGTTGGTTGAGGTGCAGTCCTACCTTGCTCAAGCGAATATCGTCGTAGAGGCGGTGAAGTTCGACCTGCCGGAGACGCAGAACTCGTCGGCGGAGAAGATTAGCTGGGATAAGGCGGTGGAGGCATACCGCGTCGTAAACAAGATGCCGGTGGGCGAGCCGCTGCGCCACGGCGGCACACCAGTGCTTGTAGACGACACCTCGCTCGAATTCGACGCTCTATGTGGGTTGCCCGGTCCCTACATCAAATGGTTCCTTGATCGGTTGGGAGTGGAAGGCCTCTTGAAGACGGTCAAGGGCTTCGCAGCACCCGGTGAGGAGAACTCGGTTGCAGCGGCACCCGCCCACCGTGGCGCCAACGCCGTGTGCATCATCTCCCTCTGTCACGGTATTGAGGAGGCCACCGGCAAACCACTCGTGGAGCAGTTCCGCGGCGTGTGCCGCGGTGCGCTGCCTCCCGTCCCTCGAGGCGGTGTGGGTTTTGGCTGGGACTCGATCTTTGCGCCCGAGGCACAGACACCGGCGTACGCAAAGACCTTTGCGGAGATGTCCGTTGAGGAGAAGAACACACTGTCTCACCGCGCAAAGGCGCTCGAGATGCTCACAGAATACCTCAAGATCCACGCGCCGGGGATCCGAGGGACGGAGCTGGTAGCATGATCGTGCACACAAAGGGAAACGCCTGGCCAGTCACCGTGAACGAATTTTTTTTTCTAGCATGCACTGATTGCGTGAGTGAGGCTTTTTGCAGGGAAATCGTGGCGAAACCCTGTTCTGCATGCCTGCACTGAAACTAACTATTCGTGCTGTGGCGCCTTTTCCGGTCTTGGCAACCACCGAGAGGCGCACTACGATCCTTTGTGCTCGTCCGAAGTGGACGGGCGAGGGGACGATGCTTTCATGCTTTGAGCAGAAGTGTCCTTCAGACCGTGCGTGCACGGTGGCCATCCCCTTCTCTCTAACGATCATCTCTGCTGCTAATCGACTTCTCTAACTTTCTCTCCCTTTAACATTCCGGATGGATGGTTCATAGCTCACCGCCGAGACTCGCTGTCTCGGGGTCTCCAAAGGACAACATGGCGTGCTCGTGCACGGTTCAATACGCGTTTGACAACGTTATCTGCTTTAATCGTCTTCTCCACCGTTTTCCGCCCCTACCTCTTCGTCGCTTCTGTTCTCTGTACGCGTGTGAGTCTTGCGCGCCTTCTCTCTTCCTCTTCATTCTTCCTTACCATCACACAACCTTCTTGCCACCGTGCTATTCTGACGCGGCCGACCAGGCGCCTCGCCCCGTTTCAGCTGCTCCCCTCTCTTCCTCTCCATCACTGTCCGCGTGACCACCATTTTCGCGGCTGCACGTTGCGTTTTTTTCCCCCAGTACATTATCGCTCGGGTTGCGTCCTCCTCTGCCCCACACCATCTTTAGAATCAAGGGGTCGTCATGCCACAGACCATGCAACAAAGCGCACGTGTTTGATACATTTGTTTTTGCGTGTGTCGAAAGAAACACTTAGAAAGGTCTGCACCACACCGAGAGGGGCAAGGTTTTGCACACATCCTCACGCAATGTTCTCTCGTCCTCTTTGTTTCATTTTCTCTCCCCCTTTTCCCACAACGCCAATCGGTCGCAACCCCTTTTCCACTGCTGGCGAAATACTCACTCACAGCCGCGAGAAGAATGCGAAAAAGAACGCGCACGCATCGATCGAAACGTCTGTCTTGCATCTGTGTGTGTGGGTGTGCCTCTACGTCACAACCGGTGTGCTAGGGCGACGACGAAAAAGCAGATGAGCCGCGTGTTCCTTTCATCAACCGCTTTTCCATCCCCCGTAGGCACTTCCGCGTTCTCCTCTCTGCATTCTACCCAAAAGCCCTCCACAACATTTCCCACCCGCCCCGCTCGCCTGCACCGTGCAAGATGAGCTTCACATCTTCGAGTGCCGCTCAGTGTGTCCGAGGCGTTGCTGCCCTTAAAAAAAGAAATCACGGATTCAACAAAACGATGTTTGTGTTCTCCCGCTGCTCCTCGACCTTCGTCGTTTCCTCTCTACGACTCTACGGGACCGCCATCGATGGGGCCGTAATCTTTTTCTTGTCGTCTCACCGGGAACAAAACCTTGCCCTCTGTGCGCGACGCTCGTGCCTCTGCTCCATTCTTTTTTTGTGGCCCGAGTCTCTGTGTACATGCGGGCCTGCTTCTTTCTTTCACTTCATGCTGCTTGTGCATGCAGGTGTGTATGTGCCTTTATTGCCTCCTATAGGTCGAAGGCTGAACAACACGTTGGTGAACGTCGAAACAACTGGCTGCAGTGGTGTGCGCGCTCCTTGTCTACCACCTCGAGGCAGTAAATCGATGTGCACGGCGCATATGTGACGCTTCGACCACAAAAGCGCCTCCGCAGCGCCTCGCCTTTCTCGCTTCTCTTATCTGTCGTGTACTACGCTGCAGCTGCGAGCGCCATCAGCGTACACTAGCGTCCACGTCTCCTCTCTAGCGCACTCTCTCCTGTATGCACGCTCTCTCTTCTGCCTGTGTCCTCATGTGCGCTCCCGATGCTGCGACACGCTATTCACACAAATCACATCCCTCTCTCCTTTTTTCTGAGCATGTGTCACACATCCGCATGAGCCAGAAGTCCTATTTACCCAACGTCTTGAAGGCGTGCATGACGTTCACCTTTCTCTCAGCTGACAGTGGACTTACCGTTTTCTTTTTTTTCTTCCGCCTCTTCTACTATCAGCTCCTCCGTTCTGCTTTTACCCCATGTTGGAGGAAGAGGTGGTCTTCGATGATGCCTCCGTGGCATCTTCTGAGAAAGCACCATTAAGCAAGGACAAGCTCGACGTGCCGCCTCGGAAAGTAACTCGGTCGCGCGCACAATGGCTGAGTTGCGTTACGGTAGCCGGCGTCCTGCTCCTCCTCGCGCCGCTCTACCTCTGGAACAACTTTCACGCGATGCGCGCGGCGGAGGAGGACTCGATTTCTGTTATCACCCCGGCCAGCGACAACTTTGACATCCACAAGCTGATCCGCGAGTTGAACGAGAACGGTGAGAAGATCTACCTCTCAAGCCTCATCACTAAAGAGCCTGACGGTTGCGCACGGGATGTGCCTGGGCTGCCCAAGGGAAAGCAGACAGTGGTTACGTTTAGGACTGTCGAGAGTCAAGAGCGCGAAGCGGTAGTCTACGTGCCGACGAGCTACCCCTCGCCGGTGGGTGGCACGGATGCGAAGCCGGTGGCCCTGCTGCTGCTCTTCCATGGTCTGAATGATAACTGCAAGCACTTCCTGGACGCCACCGGCTTTATGACCTATGCAGAACGCGACGGCTTTGTGCTTGTGAGCGTCTGTGGGTCTCTGGGGTACCTCGGCAGAGGATGGAACGCGGGCATGTGCTGCGGCTTCCTTGGCGAAAAGCCCGACGACGTGGCGTTCGCAAAACAGGTGGTGGCGGAACTTTCGCGGAGCGTTTGCATTGATAAAACACGTGTAATGGCCGCCGGATTCAGCAACGGTGCCATGCTGGCGCAGGTGCTGGCGTGCAAGGCGCCCGAATCGTTCCGCGCTGCCGTCTCCGTCAGCGGTGTTGTTGAGATGCGCCCTGGAAATGAAGCCGCGCTTACCGCGTGCACTGCTGCCGTCGAAAAAGCCTCGTCGACCGTGCGCACGAGTGTGCTGATGGTGCACGGCACCGCGGATCCCTTGGTTCCGTGGAACGGTAACATGGCCCTTGGATTTCCATCAATCATGAAGAACCTCGAGGGATGGAGGGAGCGAAACGGGTGTACAGAGGAAACGAACACCACCATCTCTACCGATGCCTATGTTAACACCATCTACGCCGATTGCTACGTACCGAGACGTGCGGCGTCACCTCCGACGTCCGATGAGGATCCCGAGGAGCCGCCGACCTGTTTTGAGGACGATCTCTATTGGGACGCGGATTTGGTGGAGAATACGTCCGGGGATGCGCCGGCTGCCGTGGTGGATGCAGCCCTGGTTGACAGAGAACGCCGTATGTCACCCATGGAGGCGGAGGATCTCAGCGTCAGGCGGGAGAGCAGGAGGCTGGTGACCCGACTCAAGCATGAGCGCCGCTCTCGCGATCAACGTTGTCAGAAATGGGTCCGCACGAAGGTCGAGCACGCGAAGTCGCACGAGAAACACGATGGTAAGACGGTCTACTCTGGAAAAGACAGTAACTGGAGCCACCACGAAAGCAAGGATTTCCATCTGCGTCCGCAACCGCATCTGAAAGAGAAACCGTCACAGGAAGTCCTGAACAGGCACGTTGATGTGGAGCACCGTCGACTGCACCACCTTCTCTTTGGCTCTGTTCCCAAGGAGAGGTCTGAGGTTCCGGTGCAGCGCGACAGCACCCCACGTCTGCAGGACGGTAGAAGTGAGGTGGAGCTGGTCCGCGTGAATGGCGGCGGTCATAGTTGGCCGCGTGACAAAGATTTCTCGACGACAGACTACACCTACAACTTCGGGATTCGTATCTTTGGCCGCTACAACTGATGCGTGGTCACGGCCAATAGTGCCAGGGCTCGCCTCCGCTCTTTCTTTACTCGCCTTCGGCTTGTCTTCCTTCATGTTTTTGTGTTCTGTCTTCGACGTGTAGAAGAGGGAACTTCAGTTTTTTTTTCTTTTTTTGTCGTTTGATGACGTGAAGTGCGTGTGAGTGACGCGCCCTGCTCGCTCCGTGTTCCTGCTCCTGTTGCCGTGTATGGTGTCTCACTCCCCTGTGCTTTGCCGCCTCTTTGTACGAAAGCGTAATGGACCGGAGAAGAACAAAGGGAAAGGGGGTTCGAGGGTGGCGGAAGGACACGAGCATTGCACAGACGTGCATGGGAAAAGGTGGACTTCAGAGACTGGAATACGAATGAAAAGGGCACCCCGCCTTTTTTGTCTGTAACCCCTCCCCCGACTCTTTGGGACTTCCCCGTATATTGTGGCGCGGTTCCTCTTGCTATCTGCTTCACGCGAGTTCACAACGATGCAGCTATCGACCCCGGATGTGGTGCTCCTTGTCAGTTCTTGCTCTTCTACGTTGTTCGCTGTTTTTTTATCGCCGATATATATATATATCGATCTCTCTATGTAGATATATTTATATCCGGTGATATATATATATATTTTCTTCTGCCTCCCCCCTCCCTCCTTTGTTCTTCGTGCTCATTTGTGGTCACTACCACCTCCGATGCGCCACGTTTCTTTGGTGCTGAATTTTGTTTTCCTCTGTTTCTATCCACGTTGGCTCTTTCGGCCATCATTGCTGGACACATTACAGACTTTCATCGTGGGATGACAACAAAGGACCAACGTTGTGGCTTCTCTGCTGTGGGAAGGAGAAATACATACGTAAAATGAGGCACCTGGACAACGTTAGGCTCGTGTCCTGCGCACCGCGTCGCGTACCGGTGATGCGAAGCAGGGGAGATAGACGTGTGCGCGTTTCTAGTCACCCTCTACACGGATGCCTTGTCGCGTGAGGTAATAACGGATGTCTGCACAAACGAAAGGGGCCCCACGTGCCTTGCGCTCTGACATGCACTCACGCACTCTGTGCAACTGTCCCATGCGTGTCTGCCTCCTCCTCATGGGCTCATCCCGGTTTGGATCTATCCTTCCCCCGGGTGCGATTCCTTTCTTCTTTCACCTTTCCAACTTCACCACACCGGTCCATCCTCTCTTTTTTTTGTGCCGCCACGCCATTGCCTCGATGGACCCTGCCAAATCCGAGCTGGTGGCTCATCGCGAAGCGGGACATCCATCCATACAGATAGAGGGGCCTCTATTGTTTGCACAAGAACTACTACTTCTGCATCGAGGCGACGACCGACACAAGCTGGAGTAGCTCTACGCTTTTCCCCCTCTCTCCTCCCGATTCCAACGAAAGCACGTAAGAAAATGCCGAAATCGAAGCGCGCCAAGATTGTTCCGCTCACCAAGACGCAGGCAAAGACGCGCGAGGACAAGAACAAGCTCATTGAGCGCATCCGCGAAGCTCTGGAGGACTACAGTGATGTGTACACCTTTCAGCTCCACAACATTCGCACCAACATCCTGCAGCAGATTCGCGAGGAGCGCGCCGGAGACAGCCGCATCTTCCTGGGCAACAACAAGATCATGATGATCGCAATCGGGCGGGATGAGGCGAGCGCCCAGAAACAGAACTTGCACAAGCTGTCCCCGTTTCTTACGGGGCTGTGTGGGCTGCTCTTCACAAACCTCAGCAAGAAGGAGGTAAAGGAGTACTTTGCAACTGTTGGAGCCCCAGTCTACGCGCGCACTGGGCAGACAGCTACGGAGTCGCTCGTGCTCAAGGGAGGTCCGCTGCCGCAGTTCCCGCACAGCATGTTCGATCACCTCGCCAAACTCGGTCTTCCCATTAAGCTGGATCGTGGGGTCATTGTGCTGCTGCAAGACACCACCGTGTGCGAGCCGGGTGATACGCTTAGCGCGGAGGCCGCGCAGCTCCTGAAGCTCTTTGGGGTTCAGTCTGCCGAGTTCAAGATTGACCTGACAGCGCACTGGGCAAACGGCGTAGCAAAGAAGGTCAGCAGTAGTGCACCGAAGAAGATCGAGAAGTAGCGAAAGCATCGCCGTCAGGCAGCGTTGTTGCAGGGCGATGAGAACACGTTGGACGGCTCTTTGCCGGCTCCCCTAGGCTTCAGAGACATGGGACATATAACCAAGGAATGGCGTCGCGGTGGCGGCTTAGCGAACGGTTCTTTGACATCGCGTGCGGAAAGTTGCTTTGTCGAGGTGCAAGTCTACACTGGTGTCTCTTCATCTCTGCGGTTGTGTGTACATGAGTGTGTGTGTGTGTGGTCATGCGTGACTCGCGTCTAACTGGTAATGATGTGTACTTCTCTCTGGTTGGGAGTGTTTCAGAAGCGGATAAGCGCATCTTCTCTCTTTTATTCACTGTTGGCTTCATAAGCAGACTACCGATTGACAGGGAAAGGGAGACGGTCGACGCGTACCCGCTCGAGCGCACAACCATTGACTTTTCCTCTGGGACGGAGGTGGTACAGCTCAGTCCTTTTTCAGGAAGAAGGGCTGTCCTTGTATTAGAAATGCTCTCTGGCGTCTCACGGGAGCGTCATTGAATGAGAGCAGCTCTGCAAGGGCTTCTTGTACACGTGACAAGAAGCAGCCGCGTCTTTGCTTGTACGCAACAAGACTTCTGCGTGCACTTGCTCCGCTGGTATGGTCAGACCCCGTTCATCGATGAAGATCACTTCTCTTTCCATGTCTCTCGGTGTCTCTCTACCTCTTCTGTTTCGTCTCCCGACTGCTCTGAAAAATACCTCGCCATCTCTTTCTAAAGCGAAGAAAAGGAATACGGTGCCCGGTAGCGTTGCGGGGTGTAGGCACTGTATTTCGCACCACGGCTGCTACTGCTCCTCACCTCTCTCTCGGGCTGCCCGCTTCTCACACTGGTCTTTGCGACTGCCTCACTGGCCTCTTTTTTTTCGTTCAGTTGTCGTGTGGTGTGTGTCTGTGTGTGACGGAAACGATTTCTGTTGACCTCTTTTGTTCGTGTGCATGTTGGACTGTCCTTGCTTCTTAGAGGAAAGATTTCAGTGGCTTTGCAGTGGGACAGGTGCGCCGTTGGTGAGGGGCTCTGCACGACAAAGGCATTAAGGGGCAGGTTTGATGTGTGCCGTCGCTCCTTAGCAGCGTGCTCCTCAGTGCCTATCCTGCCCGTCAAGAACCATTTCTTTTTTTTGCTTGTTACTATCCTTTGCTCTCTTTTTCGAAGCCGTTGAATAGGTCAATGCCGTCACTTGACACGCGGGATGCAGTGAAGCACTATGAGCTGCGTCACAACGTCTTCTTGCAGAGTATTCTCCCCGGGGGCCTCCTCTCGTCTCTGGAACTGAAGGAGCGTTGTGAGACTCTTTTGGTGCCGCGACAGGTCTCGCTCGAGGTGGCGCATATTGCCCCGTACTTTCTAGCCACTGCACAGCGTCCATCTACCGAATCGAGCGCCAAAGCCGCACCACCGCTTTCAGTGCTCTTTGGTGAGGAACATGACGCGGCAGAGAGGGGCGGGTCGCCCAATCAGGGTACGGACGCCGCGAAGGATGAGGGGCGGATCGGCAGTGTGACGTTCCCGCCAGAGAACAGGGACGCTTTTAGGGCTGCCCTCACTCGGTTTCTCGAGTATCACCTCCTGCACTTCGACGGCTTTGGAAATTCCGAGTTCACCAACCTTTGCGGCCAGCGCGGCTCCTTCGCCGAGGATCTGGGCCATGTGAAACGGTTCGGCCACTTTGGCCAGGTTGCGGTCCTCGCTGATGCCGATGCACTACGACCAAGGGGTAGCGGTGCGAGTGCTGACGGTACCGCAGCAGCCGCGGACGATCTTCCACGCCATCCGTCGTCTCTGCAAATCTTCATAATTGACAAGCCGTTGATGGACTCTGATGAAGTGCGCCTCGTCCGGGAGACGCTGCACAAGCTCACAGTGTCTGCAGTTTTCAAAATCGAGGCGAAGATGATGGCGCCAACGCTCACGACCAGTCTGGTAGACATACCGTTTTTGATGGGAAACCAGGACGCTGGTCCCTTGACGGCGCACATGAACCTATCGTCGGAACAGTACGCTCTATCGGCACCCTCAGCGGCCCGCGTTGTGACGGCAATCGCAGCAGACGCGACGGATACCAACTCCTGTGACGGGTCCGTTACCGAAACGGTCGCGATTGAGGACTTCGAAGATGAGCCGCCGGAGGATCCTGATCTAGAAGCCTACGTGGCCAAGTACACGCACATTAGCGAGCGGCAGCGTCAACGCAGCGAATCGACTCTCTCGGAGAGGAAAACGTTGTACAGTGGCGGCACTGCCAACGTTCAAGATGAAGTAATTGGAGGAACGCCTTTGTCGTACTCGCTCCCCTCTGTGGGCCGGCACCAGGAAGTTGCTGTAGACGCTGCTGACTGCCCTTCAAGTGCGTCAAGAGCGACAGGCGCAAAGACTGCTGCTGCTGCTGCTGCCACGAGTCGCACGCACGCCAATGTTCTGTGCCATGAGTACAGCCGCGAGTGCATCAAGGACTACCGCCGTGTCGTGGCCGCCGACAACGAGATCTTCTACAGCGAGTTTGAGCGGCTCATGTCACTACGGTGCGCAGGTCCGCTGGCGAGGCTGATGAGCGAGTACGTGTCGAAAAATCAGCACTTGCAGCAGCCGATTCAGAGTAATACCGTGTACAATAAGTTCGTGGAGGGGTGCCACATGGTGCTGCACAGGACCCCGCGTCTCTCCACGGACAACGAGCGGCTGACGATAATGCAGGAGGGCGTCGAACGGTACGTCACGTCACGCCTCTACCACCAAATCTTCAACGTTTCTGAGGACGAGCGGCGCAAAAACGAGCGAATGCAGCAGAAGCTCCTGCGGCTGGAGAACATGGCGCCAGCGGATTTGGATGCGTTGCCAGAGGTGGAGCGTCACCACGTGTGGGGCCAGGCAATGTTTGAGCTGGATGGCATGGACTTCTTCAAGTCCCCACGAGAGAAGCTGCGGTGTGGAATGCGGTCATGCGAGCTGTTGAGCCTCGCGGTCGGTGACATACTTCGACAGCGCCGCGAAGCCAAGCGAGCAGAGAAGGCTGCCAAAACCGCCGCCTCCGGGAACGCCGGTGGTGTTCCGCTGGCGTTCGGTGCCGATGAGTTTTTGCCCTGCTTTCTGCTACTTGTGCTCCGCGCTCGTCCGCTGAGCTTTGTGCAGAACGTGCTTTACATTGAAAAGTTCCGCTGTCCTGCACTCATGTCCACTGAGGAGTCGTACTGCCTTGCGACACTGCAGTCGTCCTTGCTATTCTGGGAGAACTACGGCGAGGACGGCCAGATGGATCCCACCTGTGACACAATCTCCACGTCTGGTAGCGTTGAAGCGCCGTCGCACAACGGGGGGTCGGCAAGCATCCGGGCGCTCACCAAGGCGCACCCGTCACTTTCGGGTATAATGCAGCAGCAGCAGCCACCGCCACAGATGACGGAGAAAGATCTGTTGCCCTCTGTGCGACAGGCGTCCTCTACTGGTCGCCACCCGGCCGGGGTGACAAACGCCCGTCAACCAGGCAGCGAAGCAACAGCACTCTCAGGGGGGAAACCGATGGAAGAGGGGGCGCCAACCGTCCTTGATGTGCTGTTTGGCTGGGCGAACCGGAATTTGGCTCCGCTCGCCAGTGAGATTGGCCTGGGTAAAAAATCTGGTGGTTCGGATGGAGACGGATCATCACGTCAAAATGACGGCCTCGGGACTAAGCCGGCTTCTTTCACTGGCCCAGTTGCGGTCACACACGTGTCACCACCGTGGGGCACCGTCGCGGCGTCTACCTCCGCTAGCGGAACGGCAGATGTGGTGCAAGATACGAGCTTTTCTTCTAATATCTTTCACGCCGCCGTGGCACCAGCATCATCACCGCCCCACCTTGGCTCGAATATGTCGTCGCGCGCCCGTGTGAGGCAACTTCTGGTGACGCAGAATAAGACCTTTGAACAGCTTACGTTGGCAGAGCTGCAGATGATTGTCGAAGAAGCTCGGCAGCTCCTACTCGAGGGCAAGTAGACGAGCACTTGTCTGTCACACGCTGCGAGACCTCTTTTTTTGTTGGCGTTTTTCTTCCGATTTTACTATTTGGCGGTAGCAAGGAGAGAGGGCGAGAGGAGGAGGGGTATATACCTGAGCAAGTGTGGAGGCATGAAGCGACTGTACCGTGGTTCTGTCCTCTGCCGCTCCGCGCCCTTTGCAGGATTCTCTTCCTTGTTGCCTTGGTCAGTGGACGATAGTGAAGGAGCTCGTCATTGTTTTTCTTGCGCTTTCCCCGCCACGTTTGTGGAGTGCTTCGCTTTTTTTTTCGGCCTGTGCCCAACCGGTGAGCGTGCCTTTCTCGGAGTGCGTTCGCTTGTGCGCATGTGTGGCGGTTTCCTAACCTCACCTCTGTTCGACAGTGCCTCGCGAACGACGACTTCTGCTATCGCTAGTGCCTTCCACTTCCTCGTACGCCCATTGCAAGACCCTCATGTGTGTCTTCTGTATTTCGGTAGGGCTTCCGATGTCAGCTGTTTGTTTGGCCCCCTTTTCCATTTGATCCCATTTTGTGCTCTTCGCTGCGTTTTGCCTGTTTCTCTTCTGCACCTCACTGGGTGCGCGTTATTGGCCTCTCCGTCACCGTTTCCTGCTGAAGACGTGTCTTTTCTATGAGCCGCTGTGCACCTACGATCGGTGACACCTCGTGTTTTATCTTCGTGTGTGTGTGTCTCTCTCTCGGAGGTGGCCTTGGCGCCTCACCCAGTAGCATACGCTCCCCCTTTTATCTGTGAAGGCTGTGCAGCGAGCTGCGCGGTGCGAGACGAAAAGTTTTATCGATCACCATACTTCGCTTTTTTGTTTTGTGACAAAGTGGTTTCGAAACCACACCCCCTCCATCATGAGAACCGAAAGATGGACACGTGTATGTGTGTTTCTCTTCCTGCATGATCGCTCGTAGCCGGGCATGGTGGTTTCATTCGTCGACACCTGCTTCACTCCCTCTTCTGTATTCTCTTCTCCAAGTACGTACGCACATAGGCACACACACACACACACACAGAGGGCCGAACATAGTCTCCTTCACGCGCCATCCTACTCTACCCGCTCCTCGTAATAACGGTGCAGTAGCGTGCCTCTAGCATACCCAGCGAGAGAGGGGGAAGTCGAGTCGATCCCTTTCTTCTTTTCAAGAAAAAAAAGTAGCCTCTCTTCCTCGCATGCTGAAGCCCAGTCGCTTTGTCAGCCTGTCAGCAAACATCCTTGGTAGCCACCTACACATGTCCACGGAGCAGCACACTGAGGCGCAGGTGGCGGAGCTGGAGAAGCGTGCAACAAGCGCTGAGAAGCAGCTTCAGGCGCTGAGGATGAAGCTAGAAGACGGCGCCGGCACCGCTGCCAACGGTGCGAAGCTGGAGGCCCGTCTGCGTGAGCTGCTGAAACTCATGTGCGAGGACCGCGATGAATGCGAAACGATACGCGCTCGGCGTGACGAGCTCATGGAGGAGAACGCCCGCCTGCGGACGCAGGTGATGAAGGGCGAGTACCGCATCAAGCACCTTCTGCGTACTATTGAGGAGATTGAAAAGACCGGTGCGCCGTAATGTGACGCAGAGCACAGGGCTACACGCAGGGATAGAAAACGGAAACGCGAAGGTGCTCGGTGACTCGCAGTGGCTTTCGTTTCATTGTTTGCTTCTTTGTGGTATCGCAAGAGCACGGGGGACATCTTGCCAGCTAAAACCGATGAGGCTTCTTGTGTCTGTTAAGGCCAGGTGAGCACGTCGAGGTGCTCCAGCCTCCAAAACGAAAGGGAAGGCGAAAATGTGTAATCGCCATAAAAGTGTTACTGAAGCACCAGAGCACGTGCGTGCATGTTCGCCGAATGCGTGTAGTCAGACATTGACGTGTGGGCGCCGGTAACCAAAGAAGAAAGCTAATATATATTTTTTTCTCTTCAGACAGTCGACTACTCCTGACGCTTTCCTTTCATGGGAGCGGTTCAGCTGCGTCTCTGTTTTCCCGAATCGACCCACACACACACACACTCACCTGTGTGATCCGGCACTTGCCATCTCCATCCTTCCTTTTCATTTCGTCTCTCCTTCGACTTTCGACTCTCTCCTCGGCAGCAGTCTCATACGTCTTGGAAAGTGCTCCTCCCCCCGACGTCGGGTAGTCGGTCCCTACACCTCGGCTCTTTTCTCCTCTTCGACCCTGCTCCCGCTCCCGCTCCCCCCCCCACCTTTCGGGATCGGCCTCGCTGTTGCTCCGTTATTGTAAACGTTGTAAGGCACCAAGCGCAGTGTAAGGGTAACATCCCTTTTACATTTGTTCTACGGGCATATACGTGTATATGTCGCGGAGAACCTCACCGAAAAGCCTGTTCTCTCCATTAGCGTGCAGCCATGAAAGAGTACACACGTGAGGAAGTAGCGATGCATTGCACGGCGCAGGACTGCTGGGTCATCGTGGATGGGCATGTTTATCACTTGGACACCGAGTTTGTCACGACGCTACACCCTGGTGGGCTGATCATCTTGGAGTCGGCCGGCAAGGACGGGTCGGTGATGTTTCATGAGCACCACAATCCAGAGCGGGTGAGACCCATTCTGGAGGAGTACTGCATTGGTAAACTGAAGAAGTAACGCGGCTGCGTTTTTTTTTTTCGAGCACGGCGAACACTCACGTTGTCGCGATGGTGCATTTGGCTGGCGGACTCGCAAGAGTGGATGGGAGTACTTGCATGTCTGTCGTCGAAAGAGCGTCTACATTCCTTCTGCGGTGGTGATGGAGCTGGCGCATGTTTCCCAAAAAGAGTTTCTTCCTTGCTGTCGTGCGTATTTGTTTCCTTCTCCCGTCCACACAGTGTATGTTTGCCCGCTCTTGTACTGCTCTTGCGGTCTCTTGGACAGCGCGAAGGCGGAGCTTTTTGCGACGAGAAAACACAGGGCGAAGGCGACTCGCGTCCGGTTAGCTGGCGGGGTCGCTCTTCAAAGAGGTTCTGTTTTTTTTTCCGTACACCATTGGAGTCCCCTAAACGAGGGGTGCGCGCACTTGCTGCTATGTGAATCGGTGTCCGACTCCTGCCTGAACGATTCCTGAAAAAGAGCCGCACGTGCGCGCCCTATCATGTTTTTGACCACTCCTCCACACCTTTTTTTTTACATCCATCGACAATCTGGCACGTACACGGGCACACGTCATTTTCTTCTCATTCCTTGGCTGCACCTCCCTCTCTCCTCTCCTGCCACGGCGACTACTGCTCGCTTTTTGCACGCACATACACATCGGCATCCAAACTCACGCACGTATGGGCACACGTTGGACACACACGCCATATTTCACCTCCTTTAGAGCGCATTTCTTTTTTTTGCTTTGTGTGCTTTCGTCTGCACGCCAACTGTTTGTTGTAAGCGTGCACAAAGTCTCGTCCCCCTTTCCATTTTCCTCTCCGTACACAAACACACACACTCACATTCACAGACTCACTCACAGACACAAGCGGCGTTCCATTTTTACTCCTCCCTGGGCGAGGGAGTGCCGGAGACGAGAAATAGGCGACACCGCAGATCGGAACAGACTCGAGGGGACGCTCGATCGACATAGTTGTGGTGCCTGTGCAAGAGGTGCTGTGGCGCGTTTCGCTGTGCTCACACAGCAAGGAGTGCACTCCCAGACGAGATTTACACACGAACCTGTGTGCGCTCGCTTGCGCTCAACTCGCTAACGTGCGTGTTTACGCTGCGGCTCTCTCTGCTTGCGAACCCGTGCCATTGATCCATCTCATCACAGAGATATACATAGCGAGGTGAGTGGTCTCTTTGGAGGGCGGACGCCTACGCCCGCCAATCGGCGTCTGCCCCTCTTCGATTTCCTCTGCTTGCACACTACCCCTTCCCCTTCTTCCTCTTCCACAGCCAGTCAGCGCGCCGTGGCTGCCCTCCCACAGAGTTTTCGTTTCAGTTCTGATCACGGGTTTTCTTCAACGCCTTCTCTTTTCTCCATTTTCACGGGACATCCAGAGGGAACGAAAAACAGCGATATCAGACGCAACCGCCGAACTGCATGTATTGATACACCTTGCGATGCTGTTGTCGCTGCTTTCCACTGCGGCTTCCTGCTTTCCCGGTCAACGTCTCAGTTCCCCTCGTGGTTTCTTCCCACTTTCGTGGGCGCATTAAAATCAACACCCAGTTATCTAGCCCCCCCCCCCCTTTTACATCTTCGCCTGGTGAGACGGGGGAGGTTGGAGGGAAGGGTCGACCAGAACTCCTGTGAGGACACAGCACAAACCGCTGCACAGTAACTTTCTACCAACTTGCGTCATTTCGGCGGGGGGTGCAGGCGGCACGATCGCGCACACCCTGCTTATGTGATTATCTGACTATTCCTATGCTGCTGCTGACAAGCCCTATTCTCTATAGTGTTCTCCTCCTCTCGTTTCCCGCCCCTCTTCTCTCTTGCACTGGCAAAGGAACGGAAGTGCTCATACGTATTTACTTCCTCCCCGTTTCGAATCGCGTGGGTCTGTGTGTTTTCGTCTGTATATTTTGGGCGCTGCATCGGCAATATATCTATATACATTTGTTTACATTTTCCGTTTGCGAGGCAACGGCGTACGGCTCAAGAAGGGGGTGGAGGTGGCGGTGCGTCTTCTCTTTTTACCTCTTCTCATTCTCTCCTCTTGAGCCTGTGTGTGTGGGTGCGTGTGTATGTATGTATGTATGCATGTGCTCTTGTGGCAAAGTATACACAGACCCACACGCACACACGCGCAGGAATATAAAAACGAAACCAAGCGTAGCGGCGTAACATCGACGCAAGGCAACGAGGGGTCCGAGGCAACAGACGAAGACACACGGCCGCATCTACATCAGTACCCCACCTCCTCCCTCCCTGAAACAAAAGAACATTTGAAAGCTCAAAGCACGTGTTCGCGGCTGTGCACTTGTGTGTGTGTGGGTAGGTGTGTTTACGTGAGTGTGCGCTCTGGTAGCAAACCTTTCTCCTAGAGTTTGCACACAAACCACGCAGCTGCTGTCCGACTCGCCATCTCCCTCCTCTCTCAGCTCTCTCAGTCACGTGGGGCTCGGTCGTTCAGCTGTTTTGCCCCTTGTTTTTCGTGACGGAGTCGCAGATCACGCGTGTTTTTTTATTTATCTTCTTCCATTCTTTCACTGTTTGTGCCTCTCTCTCTCTCTGTTTTTCTTCTTTGTTTCTGTGCTTTACTTGGCGTGGCGCCCGCCGCTCGCCCAGCAGTTTTTTTTTTCACTTTTCTTTTTGTGTTTTGCCCCTCTTGCTTCTCTGTGTCACTCTTCCCACCGCCTTCCCCTGCCTCCCGGTCTCCTCTTTCTGCCTTTTGGTGTAAGTACCCGTGCTGTTTTTTTTCCTGTTTTGTTTTAACCTTTTCTGCGCCATTTTTTTATTATTATTTGAAACAGGACCACCTCTGTTGTGTGGGGCTGCGTTGGCACACGAAAAGTATATCTTGACTGTCTTCGTTTTTTTCTTTGTTTTGTGTGTGTGTATCTTTGCGCCCTCATGTGTGTGCTCTCTTTACCTTTTCTTTATTCTTGTTTTGCTTTGCCTCCTTCTTTCTTGTCGCTGTTGTCACTCGTGTGTGTGTGTGGGGGGTGGTCGATTATGGTATTACCCCGCCCGATTACGCTTCGTCCCTGCTTTTCCGACCGCCCTGTCCTGTCCCCTCTTCGGTGTCGTTGCGCTGTGCTAAGTCTCTCTCTCTTCTGTTTTCTGGTTGCTTGCTCCCTCCTGACTCACGCTCGCCATCAATTGTGTTGGTGTCCGTTTCTGTGTCTTCTACTGTGTTCCTGCGCTCTGCGCTCCTTCGAGAAACCCTTCTACCGTAGGCGTGGTCAGCTCGCACTCGGACATATTAGCTATCCGCGCTTTAGGACTTCGACAACTTCATTACGTCACACTTTGTTTCTCGTTTTCCGTCTCCGTTGGGCACTCTAACGTTTTCTCTCAGACCTTGCATCTCGCGATTCTGGCAGTGTGTCTGCGTGGCATAACGCTGGTGGTGAGGTGACTAGTTAAGGACAGAGTAAAGGACGTGACGAAACAACCTCGTGCGCACTGGAAAGCACACAGCACTTGAAAGACTCAGGCAGAAAGTATTTTGCCTAGGTGGAGAGCAAGCTTTCGCAGCGCAGACGCGCGGCCGTGCTGGTTCACATACGACGTTGTGTGTGTGTGTGTTTTCGGTGCTGCGGGTGGTGTCACCGTGTTCTTTGTTAGTGTTCACGATTGTAAGTCGAACCAGTAAGTCGAAGTACGCGGAGTGAGACGATCATGAGGCGCGCGCATCGGCATTCCAGCGGACATGGAATGGGCGGCGTCATGAGCAGCATCAGCGCGACAGTCGTCTCGGCAGTAGATTTAGGCGACGCGGAGGCACAAAAAGTATCGAGCGCGGATCACAGTGGCGGCAACGACACGAGCAACTGCAACGATGCGGGGAAGCAAGTGACGGTGCTAGAGCGTTTGTGGAGACCAGTGGAGTGCGTCCTTACGGACATCTGCTACACAATTGAGGATCGTTTCATTATTCCACAGATCATCACTGCGGTGCCGGCGCTCATCGAGGAAGAGTTTACCGATCGGCAGGGTTTTTTAATGCTTGTGGGATATTTCATCTCGATCTTAACCCTCATGGTGTTTGCCGCGTACTCCCGCCGCCTGAGCAACCTGATGAGTGGGGCGTCGCCTGTGATGGGTGAGATTATGTTCTGCGTGTCGCACCTCTCCCAAGTGACTCAAGAGCAACTAGGTTGGAGTCTGTTCTCCAGTGGTTTCCTGTCACCTAGCACCTTTGAGTGGACAGCGACGGAGGGCGGCGTCAGCGGCGGTGTGGCGATATTAAGCGGGGCAGGCAGTCAAGGCTCCAGGCGGCAGATGCTCGGGGCCAATGGCGGTGGCGGATTGGGCGCCAATGGCGCATCAGCTGGTGGGTCGCAGGGTTCGATTGGGGTGGGGGGTGGCAGTGCCGGGGGCATCGCGGGCTGTCCGTACACGGGTGGGAACCTGGTGCGGTACTTGTTGGGGCGCAAGTCGAACAACATGATTCGCCAAGAATTGTTGCGATCTTACCTGTACTCCAGCTTTTACTCGCCGTCGGCGTTCTTGGTGGAGCAGACGGTGTGGTTTGTCGTATTGGCGGCGACGATGGATTTGGTCTCCATGCAGCGGCTGGCCGTGGCAGCCTTCTTCGCAAACGTTGTGGGGTGGCTGCCGGTGTACTCTGTGAAGCCGTTGACAGGGCTGGGGGTGACTCTGGTGGTGGTGTTCATGTATTGGATTCCGTCGTCGGAGGTGGATGACGTTCTTCTCTCCGTCACATTTTTGCACCGCCCCATGCACCGCGTGTTGTCGGCCTACTGCGCCTCCCTCTGCATCACTCTCTTGTTTGCCGAGACGCTCCTGCTGGATGACGTGCGACGGGTGGTTGTTCATGCTGTCTTTACGCTGCCGCAGCGGCTGCTACGCGTTGGCGGACATCACCCGGTCGTTACAAAGGTCGTGCATGGGTGCATGTGGCTGCGGTGCGAGTACTTTTATTTTGTCGACTTTTACTTTTTCTTGGGGATGATGTGCTGGTTGTCACTCGTCTTGATGGAGACGGCGGCGGGCATCTCGGTTTTCGGCACTGCGGCATTGTTAATTGCGGTTCCGTGGCTGGTCGGCAGCGGGTGGAGGGAGACGCCGAAGCAGGCGTTCAAGGACACGATTATTTATATTGTTTTTTACGTGGTGGTGGCGCTTCTGCTTGCCCACGTCGTGCCGTGGAGCGGGCTGGCGTTCCTGTCTAACGCCGTGCAGTCAGGTACAGTGCTGTATCTCATGGCGGCGCGCTGCGAGTACAAGCAGCCCGGCGGGAGCGCGTACGTTCTACTCTGGATGGCAATGATGTGCGTCTACCTGTACGTGAAAGCTGGGACGATGCGCGGGACAACGGGTTCGTTGACGTGGGACCTGTACGACTCGAACCCTCGCGCCAACTTTGTGAAGGCGGCGTACGCTGTGTGGTGCGGCAAGCCGGAGATGGAAAGCGGGGCGCTCAGCCTGCTTCGCATTGCGTGTGTCACTTTCTGGCAGCTTCTCTCCAAAGGTTTGAGCGAGGACGGCATTCAACTGCTGCACTTCAACGTAGCCGTCCTCGGGTCGATGCTATTGTTTTCCACCACAATGCGCGCCGTTGTCGTGGAGGGAGTACGCTTCTCGAGCCCTGGACCAGCGGTATGGACCTCAGCGGAGGCCACAAACACACCCGCCGCGGCATCGGCAGCTTCCACCGTGTCACCGTTGCCGACGAGCACGACCGCTGCTTCGACGAAAGGCGATCACAACGGTGGCGCTGCCGAAGCCTTTACAGGGCGTCAGTACTGCTTCCGTGGTGTATTAAACGGTTCCCACTGTAGTGCGCCGACGTCCTCGTCATGTGCGAAAAGCCGAGTCGTACCACATGTTGGCGGTGCAAAGGCTTCGTCTTCGTCGACTGCAAGCACCATGAGACGTTCATGGCAGGCGCCAACTCAGGCTTCGGTCGCCGTGATTGACGCCTGCGTCAGTGGCAACAGCAGTGATGGCGTAGCAGCACCAGGGGAGGGGAGATCGGAAAAGGCTGTGACAGAGGCACTTGTGGGGATGGAAAAGGAGATCGAGGAGGCAAAGGAGCCCGCCAGAGAAGTGGGATCGGTAGCACAAGCAGCAGACGAGCAGCCGGCCTCGCCAACACCTCCCACCGCCACAAGTCTCTCGTCGGTTGAAGATGAGGGGACGCCTGTTGCATTAGAGGAAGAGACGGAGATGCCAGCGACGCTGCAAAGTTCGACGTCGAGTGCAAGTGTGTCGAAGCGCGAGGACAATCAGAAGGAGCAGCGATCACAGCCATCTACAGCGTCGTTGACTCAGATCCCGACATCGGTAGACTCGGTGGACGAGACTGTGAGGGAGGAGGATGAGAGGACGCCTCCTCAGCCGGTCAGTGATCCCGATGGCAAGAAAACGGAGGCGGCGGCACTCGTGTCTCCAAGGGACGAGAGCGACATCGACCAGGATGCGTCGCGAAGCGCATACCTTGAGGAGATTGTCAACTGCAATGCCACATCTTTCACCTCAACAATGTGTCGCTCCGACATGAGCTCCGCCACACTATCCAGCTTCCACTACGATCAAGCCGCATTGCTCACGAGCCGCAGCTCGACGGCTGCAGAGACACCGCTGGAACCTCGTCGCGAACGGCAGGAGCGGGAACACGAAAAGGATCGGCGACACGAACGAGAGCGCGTCAAGACGCCGGCATCCACGGGCACCGGTGCCTCGACTACGCCGTTTCCGGCGATAAAGGCGGAACAGGAGGGCGGTCATCCGCCGCCGCCGCCGCAGCAGCAACTGCCTCAGCAGCGGGCATCCAAGCCGTCAGGGGGGAGGAAGAAGTCGACAGACACCGAGACACCGACCGCTGCGTCCTCGGTGCCCGCCCTTCCACTCCCGCGCTCCCGTGCAGAGAACCTAAAGAAGGGTGCGGAGGCTCCGATGAGGCCCCTGGTGAGCAGCCGCCAGACGCCTGTGACAGAGAGTAAGGAGGTGCTGCGGGTGAAGAACTCAGTAGCGGCCGCTACCATGCCAGCAGCTTCTGCCGCCAAAGCAGCAAGTTTAACAGAATCAACGGCATCAACCGGTGCTAACTCGGCTGCTGCGGGGGTCGGGGTGGGGGCCACGAAGGACAAGGGCAAGGCGGCTAGAGACAATGGCGAAGGCAAGAAAGCGGACGGCAAGGCGAAGGTGGCTGCCGACAAGAACAGCACGAACAGCAAAGCTGCGACTGAATCATCTTCAGGAGACGTAAAAGCGGCGGAGCCGGCTGTCGCTAACGGGCCGGTTCCGTTCCCGCTGCCAGAGCTGCGCCACGAGCACGCGTCAGCGGCCGAGGCTTCAGCCACCGCAACCGCGAAGGCACTGACCGCCGCAGCCAAAGCTGCAGCTGGAGACGCGGCAGGTGGTGAAAAGCGAGGCGGCAACAAAGCCGCCCCATTCGCCGTGCCGGACAAGGGGGGTGCGGCAACTGCAAAGAAAGCCGCCGCCGCCGCAACATCAACCCAGATCTCGGCCTCAGGACCAGCATCCACGGCGTCGTCGTCACAGCCTGTCGCGATGGCATCGGCAGCGCCGTCATTGCCCTTACCGCGCTCAGTAAAGGCAGCTGAAACTGACGGCACGGCACGGGCTGCTCGGATATCACCGACAAGCGGCGAGCAGCCCCATGAGGTGCCGTTACAGCAGGCCTGGCGCGATGTGTCATGGGGAAGCGCAGTTTCACAGGTGACACTAGCTGCCAAGACGGATGGGTCTGGCCCAGTGTCGGCGAGTGGGCCGAAGCAGGACGTCAAGAGTAAACCCTCGGCAGCGACTGCTGCCGATGAGGCCGAAGATTCGGATGTCAGCTACGATCTCGACCGTGTACTGAACTTCCTCAGACTAAAAATAAACTACGCAGCCGGTGTGGACGATGGTGATGACGATGACCAAAGCAGCTCGACGGTGTCAAATGCTGACTGCCGGCAGAACCCTACGTCCTTTCTGCACTCGGACTCACTGGAGCACTCGACAGCGACACCGAAGCGGCCGCTGTCGAATGGGACCGAGGTGAAGTGCGGCGTATCTGCAGCAGGTGACTTGGGAGTTGATGCGAACGTGTCTCACTTGGTGCCTCAGCGGACTGACGAGGCTGGTGCTGCGCAGGAGTCATATGCGCTAGCGCAACCCTCAGGGAACGAGTCATTGACGAGCACTCCGCAGCGCGTCTCCCAGGCGATACAATCAGCATCCGAGTGGACGACCACGAGTAGAAGTGGCTTCGGTGACTGCAGAGTGGACTCCTTCGCCTGTACAAACCACAACAGCGCCAACTCCAGCGGCAACTGCGCTCTACACGGCCGCAGATCGTCCGGCTTTCACGTCTTCTCCACTCACCCGAACGCGGCAGTGGCTACGACGGCCGCCGGGAGCTCCTTGTCCCCGCACCCGCGGCCGGTGCATATGAGTGTGGCGTCGCATGCCAGCGAACTGCTTCCCTCTGAGATGGTGGAGAGCGGCGTGGAATTGTCGGCAGCTACGCGGCACATGGACTTTAACGCTGCCAGCTCCTCGTTGGGACACTACCAGCTGGCGCAGATGGTTGCGCCGCCTTCGCCGCCGTTGGAGTCTCGGCAGTCGTCTTCCTCGCACGTGCCATTCAGCGTCTCTACCAACAACCCCGGCGGATCACAGATGTCGTCGATGTCGAGCATCGGACGGGCCAACTCCGACACTGCAGACGATCGGAGCTCGGTGCTCCCTCGCATGCGAGTCGCGCCAAATGGCCGCATGTCGATGAGTGACCAGATGGCAACGCAGAAGACGCAACAGAGCGTTTCTGTTGCTGACACGATGCAGCAGATGCAGTTTGCTGCGCCGAGCATGCAGCAGACGATGATGATGATGATGTGCGCACCGGATGGACAGATGGCCTTGTACCCGATGGTGTACAACCAGCCGGTGTACATGACGGACGCGAACGGGATGATGCAACCGGCACAGAGTGTCAAAATCACTTCACAGCCGCCGGCACAGCAGCAGCAGCAACAGATTGTATACGCTGCTGCTGCACCGTCGCCAGGGCAGGCCGTAGATGTTGCCTACCACATCGCACCTGACGGTTCGTACATGATGACAGCGATGCCTCAGATGCCGCAGCAGATGATGAGCCGGTATCAGCAGCAACAAGAACCGTATCAGTGGTTTTGACTTGGCCAGCGGAAGCTGGAGAGTCATGTCGAGCGTGCCCTCTGCGCAGGCATGCGAGCGTGCGATGTCTTCACGTTGTAGGGCACGAGGGAGCATTTCGTGGCGTCTGATAGTTGTTTTTCTCCACACTAACGTGCATGTGTGTGTGTGTGTTTGTGTCTGCAAGTTCTTGTGTAGAATCGATAGCGACGACGCGCAAACTTGCTTTTTCTTTTCTCGCTGTGGACGGTCTCGGCGTTTGACTCCCCATCTCGCTGAACTCAGCACAGGACAAACACGGAGGGCTCGTATTTCCGCCCTCCCTTCCACCCCATTCACCATTGCCAAAAGCGGTGTATAGTAGCGTTCTACCCGTCGCTTCCAGTAACTTCAATGCCACGGGGTACTGCTGGAGCACTAAAGAGAAGACGCCGCGTAAACGGTATGGATTTTTTGTTTTCTGCATGCTTGGGTCTACGGGAGTTTTTCCTTTTCGCGCGTATGCGCAGAGGGCTCACCTAGCGGTGGCGAGCGTGAAACCACAGAGGAAACACAGAAATGTGGAGGAAGGTACCAGTGTGAGGATGATCTCTGAGGTGTCCCCCCCCCTCGTTGTGCGTCGCTGATCATCCAGTCTTCTGTTTCCAGTAGGGGACAACACAAGCAAGCCTACACACCGACTCCGAAGGAATTTTTTTCATTAAAAAAACAAGGAAAGCTTCACACCGCCACATCGTACGTTGCTATCCTCTTCCCGCGAGTACTCTCGTTGTGTGTCGCCTTGTTTATTTTTTCTTATCTTCCCTACCTTAGCATCGCCAGCAGCGAACGTACAGCACAGGTTTTCTGGGTGGAACTTCTCCAGACATTGCATCTGAATCTTCTTATGCTGCGGGTTGGTGCACCGCGTCGCACTTGACGGTGTCCATGCGGCACCAACCTGTTAGCAAGGCCAGAAATAGGAAAAAAAGATAACAGAGACTTCTCTCGGACACGCGAGACAGAGGCGCCGTGTTCGCTGCCATCTGCGAGTAAAAAGAGCACACCGCACTCTCTACCGCTATCTCACACAAAGACAGCTTCTCTGTTTACGCTGAAGGAGACAGCGGAAAAGCAAAGACGGTTGACGACTGCGGTGCAGGAGTACTTTTCTAACGCAGAAATGTTGCGGGTTTTGTGCGGCTCGTGTTTTCTCTCCATTCCCTTCCTTGTGACCCTCTCGCACGTCTTCTCTCTCCCCCCACACACAAACACACCGCACTTCCATCCGCTGTGCATTCAGCGAGCACAGTCCTGCAACCCTGCCCGTTGGAGAGCGCTGGCATAGCGCCGCCTCTCGTCTCCTTCTCCCATCTTCAAACGTCGTTCTGGTTTACTGCTCTTCCTCTCAGGCGTTTTGGCTCTGTCGGTGCGCGCCACACACCATTTCATCCAACAGTCACCTCTGTCCCGCTTCTTTTTTATTATTTCCCGTGCACCAGAGAGGCAAGAGAGAGGAGCGTTTGTGTGTGTGTGTGTGCATGTGAAGGTATGCTTGCATGCATGTCTGTGAGTATGTATACACCTACATATCTCACCCTGTTTCACGTGCACTCCATTTGCCGGTGTTGACGACCTCCCCCTCTTCCTTCACAGATACATACACACACACGCGCGTACGTCTAGACAGGCACACAGCACCTCTCAGTCCTTCGCGGGCATCTTCATTAGCTCTTCTCCCCCTTCTCTCCATGCGCGCCGGCTGACAATAAGTTGCGGTGCAGAATTTTTTACGCCCATTCCTCCGTTCCCCTCTTTTCGCCCCTCGCCCTCAACGCGCCGCAATGAACATCCACATATCCGGGAATCTGAGGAAACCGACCGTGATCTTTATCGCCGGGTGGCCCGACACCTGTGATGTCTTCCGCGACAACATCATGGCCACTTTGGCCACGGACTACCGTATTGTTGGAGTGACGTTGCCCGGATTTGACGACGAGCATCCATTTCTGGAGGAGCTGCGCAAGCGAGACGACGCGGCGAGGCTGAGACAGCTAGGGAAATTGCGGTGCGCGGCAACGGGGTCCACGTGGGCGAGCACACTTTCGCCAATGCGATTGCTCACCTCCGCCGACGCTGCCCCGCGACCGAACGACAGCAGCAGCAGGAGCGGCGGGGCATGCGCGAGCACACCGCTGCAAGTATTCGGTCTTTCCTTTCGCTGCGCCGCTTTAGAGCCCTTCCGCACTTCCTGGAAGGGTCATAGCTTCCAAGATCTCGTGACGCTACTCGAAATTGCGGTGGACACAGCCATGGAAACATGTAATTACTACCCATCTGTACGGTCGCCCATCTCCTCGGAGGTGCAGGCGAGCGCAAGACGCAGCGGCGGCGGCGAAACGGAGACATCAGAACCCGCCACCGATGCGTTTGCGGCGCATCAGTTGCCACCCACATACACTCGACCAGTGCTAATCGCGCATGACTGGGGATGCCTGCTGGCCTACGAGCTTCTCCTTGCCAGGCCAAGATTCTTCTCCCGCATCGTCGCCCTCGATGTCGGCGCGTACTGTTTTGAGAGCGACGCTGCTCACGTTGAGCGCATGTGCGTGTTGGTATCCGGGCAGGGCAAGGGCAAGCCAAATGACATGGCCCGCAGCCCTTTTGCAGCAGCTGAGAGTCAGTCCGCATTCAAACAGGAGAAGGCTGCCAATTTATCCGCCTCGGGGCGGGAGGCGGACGCTCTCGCTCAGACTACAGCCACCTGTGATTCAAACTTGGCTCAACAGGGACGAAGGGTACCGGTAGCTGACGCTGTACCGGCCCTCACGCTACTTCAACGACAGAGTAGCTCTCTCCTGGACGGCCCGCCGACCCTGTCAACGCTGCCGCAGATGCGCAGCGGTCCCTCCACTCCAGGGACGAAGCGCTCTCTCGCTTCGCAGTATGCCATCCGCCGGCGCAGGGGCGCCGCGCTACCGCAGGGTGCTGAGACGCGCAAAACGCTTTTCATTGTCCTCTACCAGTTTTTTTTGATCGCCTGTGAGCTGTTCGTGCCCCATCGCCTGGGGCGCTGGCTGGTGGGGTGGTTTGCGAATGTCTCCGGGAGACCCTCCTACTCGTACGACCCACAGATGGTGGCCACGCCGCCGATGGAGCTGCTGAACCACACCCTCAACGCACAGTTCTTTGCGCAACACCCCTTCGCTCTGGAAAACCGGGGCGCCCTGCAGCTGCCCATGCTACTGCAGACGGAGGAGCCCAAAGTCTCTCCATCATCCTCTTCAGCGGCAGCAGCAGCTACGGTGGAGGCGGGCTACGGCACGGACAGGGGGCCTGCGCAGCCAACGACCGCCGGTTGGAAGATCATGCTCATCCCATATTTGGAGAAGTTATCCGTGACAGCTTTCCGTGGCAGCGGAACGCCTGGGAATCAGGGTCTGATGCAGTCGAGCGGACGACGCCTGTCAGAACGTGGGGTCGGCGAGACTTTTGAAGGAAACTGCGGCACCGTTCGCAAGTCCAGGCATTCTGGGCGGGCACAGCGGCACTGGTTCTACGGCAACTCCTCCACAGACAGCTGCGCAGGCGCTGATGGGATGGGCGACACTTCGGAGGGTGACGATGGTGCTGGCAGAAGCGGTGCCACGTTTGACAAGAAGAACCCGACAGACGGCGCGCACGTCGTCTTCTCATCGTACGCAAAGGGTGCCGACATGGTGTTCGATGAGTGGAACTCACTCGCCACCGACACGCGCGACATCGTCGATATGGGTCCCAGCGGTCTCGGCAGCAGCGGCGAACTTGACCCGTATGCTCCCGTCAACGGCATCGCTGCACCGGTGTGGGTCACCGAGGATCCACTCACACTCACAGGCGCGCAGAGCTTCAGGGAGACGTACAGGGCAACAAGGGTTAACAGCAAGGATGCCAGTTTCTTGATGGCTGCCGACGGCACCTTTGCTAGCGACGGCGGTCGCGCTGACGTCTTTGGCGTCTCTTCCAACACTGGTACAAGGCAAATGCACATGGCAAAGCGGCGCCTCTTCTACCAGGCCGTCGTCTTTCCACCGTTGAATAACGGGGCTACCGGGTCGTCGTCGACGTCTTTTTACGGCGACCTCGACGATGGCGACTCAGGTCGCAGCTCTGTCGGGTCACGCTCGACGGTGCTGTGCCGATTACGCAAGTCGAACCGCACCTCTTCACTGCGTCCTCTTGTGCTGGTGCACGCGTCGCCATGGAACTCGTGGATCTACCTCCGGTTCTGGTTGGGGACGTTGGTGCTGCGCCTCGTAGCACTGGTGTCGTGGCTCCTCGGCGAAAAGCAGTCCACGCAACCGTCGTCTGTGCCGGGCGACGGCACGGCAGCCTCCAGTGCCGCGGGCGCTCCGAGCAAGGCGTCATCGAATGTCATGACCACAGCGATGACAACAATATATCGTCGACTGCCTGCTACGCCCTCACTCGCGGCAGATGTTTCCACTCTGCCGGGGAACGGCGACGTCGTCTTGCAGCCAAAGAGCCATGCGCCGCTGGTAACGCAGCGCTACTTTGTGCCGCTGCCAATTCCCATTCTCTTCATGTACGGCGGCGAGAAGCGCGTTATGTTTCACGCCGACCACTGGTGCTCGTACATACGCCAATATCAGCGGCCCCGTGACGGGATCTCCGATGTGGTCGAGGTGCAGGGTGGCGGCCACTGGTTCTTCGCTGAAAAAAAGTATCAAAAGAAAGTGGCTGATCGCATCGCTGAATTCCTCGTGGCAGAGCCAACGACGCCGTATGAAGTCTGACGCGACGTGCATGGACGTTGCCACGCGCCTGGGCAGAATCCGCTACACGGTCACGGTCCGATCGCTTCCTTGTGTATGTGTGCGTATTTCTTCGCTTGCGACTGCGGTGATCTATCTTGGTCATGTCTCTGCGTATTTACGTGTGTTTTCGTGGAGGCTTACCTCTTCCTTTTGCACGCGAACGCGCGCTCACGTGTACGTCCTCTTCGCCGACATAACCCCCTTTGTGAACTGCTCTTCCCAGAGCATGTGTGTTTATGTATCTCCATCTCGGCACGCTGCGTGTCAAGTGGGCGACGTTGTCTTCATGCTTTTGTTTTGAGGGGCTCATGCTCACCCCGGTAACGCCCACCACCTCAGCGCGTGGTATCAGTGCCGACTACCCACGCTATCTGGAAAAGCCACGAGGCTGCCGACTGCCCCTGGGTACAGCTGGCGGATGCTTCGTGTTGGTGCGCCAGGCCCAGAGCCGCTCTGCGCGGAGGCGACTTGCTGCCATCATGGTATGCTTGTACCAGCACACTAGGAAGCGTGTCGAGGACTGGGTACGTATTGGAGAACAAGAGGCACGCCGATCGGCTCCACAGCGCATGCCTGCGAAGCGTACGGCACCTCCGACGTCCCGGGCGGGTGGGCTGTGGGGAGGCGCGCCGCCGGCGGGTGGACGAGAGAGGGAGGGGGAGGCCAGAGAGAGAGCTGGTTGGACGCGTGGCCCGATTCGATGGCAGGGCAGGGTGGGCGCGTCCCAGACGACCTGGATGTCGCCGTGGTGCGGCAGCGGCGGTGGAGCAGCTGTGGTTGCGTAGACGCGTATATGGATTCTCGTGTTCGTGGTGGAATACGGACACGTTGAAGAGAATCGAGGAAGTTTGAGATGTGGTGGTGGTGGGAGAGGGAGCTGCCTGCAGCGGGGACGTTTCCAGGTGGGTAGCGCAGCGAATCGTTTTAACTTTTTTGTTGAGAGTCTGCTTATCATCCACGGTTCTGTGGCTGCTCGCCTTTTAACGCACATCTATCAAGGGTGCGGAAAGATTATAGAAGAGAACGGTGTTGTCCTTCATGAATGGCAGGGTAGCAATGCTTCATACCACGAGAGGTGATCTTCGAATGGTGGAAAACGTCGATGAATAACAAAAGGACTGGAGTGGTGTGTTGACGCGAGCCGCCGAAGGCACAAGCTTCTCGAGCGGTATCTAGGGTAAGCAGGCTGGGCGGGTTTCTACATCCCCCCTCCCGACATGATCTCAAGCGCCCCCCCCCCCTCGATGCAGTCTCACTGTTTTGGTGTCTGTAATTCGTTGCTTGGCACGGTGGTGTCCTTATGAGGGTTTGGAGGAGGTTTTCGGTGCGGACAGACAGCTAACGTGCCGCCTTCATGGAAGGGTCTGGTAGACTGACCTCATCATGTTCTTCCCTTTTTTCTTCCGACACTCTGTTAGACTTAGCAACTCCAGCAGGCGATGGAACTCGACAATCTCAAGGAAGATGTCCTCATGGGGGACACGAACGAGGTCACGGTACCGGCAGCGATCGTAGCCTCGGCCCCGGTGCTCGATATTGGCTTCCATCCAAGGCTGCCAATCATGGCGACTGGCCTCGTCACCGGTGAGGTGGAAATCTACAAGCGTAAAAGCGTCGATGAAATGGTGAAGATACCCTTGCAAAACGATTTCTCATCATGGATCTTCTCCGGGCAGTACCGCGAGGACGAAGTGGTGATGAACTACCACCACCAAAATATGCTGATGCACCCCTCCGGCAGCGTCTCGTCGATGGAGTTCACCGACGATGGCAACTACCTCGTTAGCGCCAGTGGTGACCGCACGATATCAGTGATGGATTGTGTCTCACTCCGCCTTGTCATCCACATTCCGTCTGAGGAGGTGCGGGTCCGCACGGCGGGCAAGAAGAAGCTGAACTCCATGAGCAAAAAGAACGATCCGAGTGCGAAGAGCGGAAAGGCGACAGGGAAGAAAGCAGCGGCCACGGGGCGCAGTAGCAGTATTGGCTCAATGGTGCCGGTGAATCCGCACAAATACGGCATCTCCTCTCTCAACGTCTGCGACGAAAATCTGATAGCAACAGGAGACGACGACGGGCTTATTGCGGTGTGGGACATGCGCGAGCGAAGGCCTGTCCATGTGTACCACGAGCACGGCGACTACGTGTCGCAGCTGTGCTACTTCACAGACGCCCAAGAACTCGTTTCCAGCAGCGGCGACACCTGTCTCGGTGCCTACGACATGCGCGCCGGGAAAGTTCGTGACTTTAGTGTGCGCCGAAAAGACGAGCTAAACTGCTTTGCCTTCATCAACAGCAGTGGCGTCAGCAACGCGACTTTCATCCCAAGTATTGTGTGCGGTACACCTCATGGCGGGCTGCCGCTATGGAAGTATGGCTCGTGGGCTCGTCCGTACGACGTGATGGACCGCCACCCTGCAGAGTGCGAGGCCATCATATCTTTTCACGGTGAGAACACCTCCTTCAACCACAACCTCATCCTGACCGGCGCGTGTGATGGACTGGTGCGGGTGCTGCAGATGTACCCGGTGCGGCGCAATCTCTGCCAGCTGAGCGCACGCGACTACACCTACTCTCACGCGAGCGTTCTCGGGATCCAGAGCAGTAGCGGTGGGCACCAGCAACAAGGCAACTACGTGGTGCGTCGCGCGCGTGGGCAGGAGGCGATCAGCCGAATGCGCGTGTCACACGACGCGAACCTGCTCGCCGTCAGCGGCTCGGACAACATTATTGACTTTGTCGATATCGCTTTCATGAACGACGAGGCAGAACTCGATCAACTCCGCGGTCGCGCAGAGCAGCGCCATCTGCGCACCCTGCGCGATCTCGACCGCGAGTTGGAAGAAGAAGAGAAGCGCGAACGCCGTCTCGTGGAAGGCTCTGGAGCCGACAGTGAGAACGAGAAAAACGACTTTGACGAAGCGAGCAGCGACTCGTCCAGCAGCGGCGCTTCATCTCAGTCAATCGAGGATAGCGACACCGATGTCGAGACGGAGGTCGACGTGCAGGCGAAGCTGGCTTGGCGCGAGGCTCTGCAACAGAAGTTTGCAAAGATCGGCATTGCGCAAAAGAAGCGCACCCATTCCGACAGCAGCAGCGACGATGATGACGACGATGGCGCTCCAGCAGCGAATAAGAAGACCTCAGAGAAAGCGCTGCAGAGGTCTGACGTTAGAGGGCCGAAAACAGCGAAGTCCAGGGATCGTGTCGTCGCATCCGTACGGTCGCCCTCTTCAGACACCGCTGCACCTCTGCCAAAAAAGGTCTCCAGACACGTGGACAGTGGTATGGCAGGCACCGGCACGGCATGCACTCAGAAGGCGCTCAAAAAGAAGAGGCAGGCCCTCGTCGAGACTTCCGCGTCGTCGGCAACTATGGAAGCCCCTGACACCGCCAACGTGAACCCTACCTCCGTGGCGGCGTCTTCTGTTGAAGCGGTGGCGTCGATGGACTCGATGGAGGTGTACCGGACGGAGCGGCAAAAGAAGCGCGAACGCGCCGCGGCGGCCCGCTGGCTGAAGGAGGAGCGCCGGAAGAAGATCAACTTTACATATGAGAAGCGCCGCAGACGCGTGGGTGGCTTTTTCGGCGACATGGCGAGCAGAGACGACGACAGCGATTAAAGAAACGTCACAGACGGACGAAGAGAGAGGAGACAGGGTGGGCGGGTGAGTGGGAGGTGGCTCCGCTCCTCTTTTTCTTTTTTCGTTGTGTACGCACGTCTGTCTGAGCTGGTGGCAGTCGGTATCTTTTGGTACTAACCTGATAAGCGGTTAAGTCGTGGCCCAGGTGGGCTGCACCCCAGAAAAAAAATGCGTTTTTTTTCCCTCTTGAGCTTGTGCCATATGCCGTAGCACCACAAAAAGGTGCTAGACAGGGGAGCACGCGAATGACACACCTGGTGCGCTTGTACTCGTATTTCGACGGCAACTGCATCCTGGCGTTCAAGGACGAAAAACAGTACGCGGCACCGTCATGAAACCTAAAACGTTATGGGTGTCAAGTGTCGGAACATGACATCCTACCAGCGCACAACGAAGGAGCAAGACACCACTGTAAGTTCACTGAGTGGCCATGCGTAGCTGCGCCGTCTCACTGCAGTCCGTGTCTGTGCTGTTCCCATATTCGCCAAACACCAGCATCAGCACCGAAAAGGGCTTTACTCGCTTGCCTCTAGTGCTGTAGTGCCTCTCGTTTCGCCAGAGGAAGCTGGCTTGCATACATTCTGCTCTCGTGTATGTGCCGTGTCTGCTTTGGCCATATGCACTGCCACACACCGCTTCCTGTGCTTGGATGACCTAAGCGATCTCTGCTAAGGTTCTCTGCAAGCTGGTCGCGCGGGGTGCTCCTCGCATTGTAGCAAAAATCGTATCCATCAACCACCTATCTCGGTACCTCCCACTTGCACGATTCTTTATGGCTATCCTCTACGAAGTCAAGTGCGAAGCAGCGGTCCCTGTGGTGTCACTCACTTCGACACTCTTTCCCATGTAAAGTTTTTTTCGCGGAAGCTCTACTGTCGTTTTACCATGCCTCTTCTCCCCGCCTCCAAAGGAAAGGACGCCGCTACGGCGCCTAAAAAAAAGGTGCACCCGCCGGAGCCCTGCGGTTGCGGTGTTGACACCTATCGTGCACCCCCTAAAGGCAAGAAAACGCCCGCTGTTATCGTGCACCACCCCGCCTGTGTGTACCAGCGCACCACGTGCGACGCCTATCCCCATCTCCCGCGGTGCACGACGTGTCAGGAGCCGTGCAAGTTTTGCCTCGGCAAGAACCGCTGGTGCCCCCACTGCTACGAGAAGCAGTGCACGTTCCGTTACAAGCGTGTTGTCATTGGCGTCGAACCGATGACTGGCGCTGATGTGGGACCTGGAAAAGGTGAGCTGGCATTCTCCTTAGCCCGCCGTGGCACCTCGCGACGCCGAACTACGGTGCGCTTGGTGGACGGGAAGCGCAAGGCACCCAGTATGCAACGCAACGGCTCTGTGCAACGACGAGGCACAAACGTTGCGGCGAGCTGAACCTCGAAATAGCTGTGAACACATCCATTGAGTCGCGTTTTGTGTGTTTGTGGGGGGAGGCTAGAACGCGTCTCCCAGCGACCCCCAGATGGCGAGTGAGAAGGGGAAGACTTTATGTACATTAGTGTTTCAGATGCTTGGGGTGCTGTGTGCTGTCGACGCTGGCGTGCCGTGATGGGAGGGGGCATGCCCACTGATTGTTCTCGCCGTCTACCGCGTATGCGTGTTCGTGTTGTGCACACGAGAACACGGTTGTACTGACACCTCGCTGGTTTTGCACAGTTGGCTGTAGAACTTGTTCGTCCGATTACCTCGACGTTCTTGTCGAAATCACCACAGCTTCCATTCACGTCCTCGGGCGTTTTCTGTCTAGTGTGGTGCGCGCGTTGGCACACTTCGCCATGTCTTGAAACGATGCTCTCTCTTTCTCTATTTCCGTTGGTGATGATGGTCGCGTGCACCGAGGTCGCCATCAGTTCCACCAGAGGTGATGCCCCCCTTTTTTTTGCCAACGATGCAACGACACCCACCCTCAGTGGGGGGTGCGTGTGGGGTTGGAGTGGGTCTGCGCGTCTGCAGCGGCGCCCTCCTTGGCGACGTTTTCTGCCAGCTTGACGAATGTGCTGCACCCCCGGTCGTTCTCGGCTCCTCGTCTGGGAGCCGGACTTATCCTTTTCCTTTGCCTTATCGGGGTCTCTTCTTTTCGCATGTGCGCGGATGCCCCCCCCCCCCAAACACACACACACACATTTACGTACGCACGTACGTGACTGCATTCGCGCTGCACTCCCAAAAATGTAAATCACCCCCACCTCCAAGTATTCTTGGCGCAAAGATGCAGAAATCTGTAACATTGCACACTGCAGCACACACACACACACACACACACACACACACCGGAGCGCCGTAACCACCGAGCGGGCACGGCTGTGGATGAGAGCAGGGTCACATGGGCTGAGTATCTTCTTTTTGTCTCCAAAGCAGCAACTCCTCAGCACACCTATTTTTCTCGAAAAAAAATATGAGTGACGAGGCGGTGTTCATGGATACGGGGGAGCGGCTCTACGTCCTGTATGGTTCCGAGGCGGGCAACGCAGAGAGCATCGCGAAGCGTCTCCACCACGATGCGACAACCACCCACGGCTTACGCGATGCCGAGTGCATGACACTGAACCAGGCGGTAGCGATGAAACTCTTCGACGCGCAGCTCGCCAAAGACGCGTCCACGTCGCTATGCGTCGTTATCGTGTGTAGCACCACGGGTGATGGCGAGCCACCTCAAAACGCTGCCCGCTTTCGCCGATGGCTGCGCAACACCACCGGGACTCTTCACAACGTTCGCTACTGCCTTCTGGCCCTTGGCGACACAAACTACAACAACTTCTGCGCCCCTGGCATCTTTATGGACAACAAACTTAGAGACATGGGCGCCGTCTGCTGCTACCCGCGCGGTGAGGCTGATGACAGCGTTGGCTTGCATCTAGTCGTGAACCCGTGGCTAGAGGGTCTCTGGGCGGCGCTGAAGCAGAGCGGCACGGAGAGGACTGCAGCTTCGGGTCAGGAAACGCACAGTACGGGAGAGACCTGCATTGACATGTCTGTCGCGCAGGAGGCAGCCGTCCTCTACTCTAACGCTTCTCAGCTGTGTGTTGCCATCGCACTCTTCCTGCACGAGCGGATCACCGAGCTCGGCGGCGAGGCGGATTTGTACCCGATTCAATACTTCAACCCCAGCACCAGCCTCAGACGACCCCCAAAGGTGCTCCTCTTTGTCCTCGGCACAGAAGACGATGCGGACACGCTGTGCGAGCAGCGCAGGCGCTCTGCTGAGCAACTACCACCTCTTGGGCCTTTCACCGGTTGGATAGGGAGCAGTGGCCCCTGTGCCCCACCGCCCGCAGAGGCGGCGGAACTGCAGCGGTGGATGGCCGACCCTTCAATCCGCTTCTTCAACTCTTTGTTCGTCTCCCGGAAGCCTGACGGTGCAAGTAGAGCTGCCGCGCTCGACGCCGATCTGAAAGCCATAGCCATTAACTGTAAACTCGAGTTTCTTTGCCGTTGCCAGTTTTCCGGTGAGGTGCCGTCGGTCGCGGTTAGCGCAGATGACGTGTTCCTGTGGATGGAGAAGGTGTTGCATAACCTTCCAGGGGTGACAGCCGATGCGGAGTACATTCGTCGGACTATGGACGGCTCTTTCGACAATCGCGTCGGCGTGGCCTTCCGTGCTGCGCAGGCGCCAGAGTTACGCAATGGACGCGCCACAGAAAATGATGGTGTTGCCAGGAGCAGCGACGCGGGGCATGCGTCCTCCAAAAACGGTGCCTCTCACGACGCGGGCGCGTCGAGCAAGACGCACGAGGTAGTAGAGGACCTGCTCACCCCCATCGTCTTTCTCTACTCGGGCCACTCCTCTGTTGTGAAGCAGTGCGCCATGGACATCTTCAGCGGTGCCAGTCAGCATCACCTGCACTGTTCGATCAGCGAACTCAGCAACTTTCAACGGATGGGCTTCCCACGGCGTGCCACGTTTGTGTTCTTTGTCTCTGGTGTGGTGACAGAACCAATGGCGCGCGTGCTGAAGGTGCTACGCACGCTGCAGGGTCAGAAGAAGAATATCGAAGGTGTGAGCTTTGCCATTCTCGGCATTGACCAGACCTCCGAGAGTGGCCGGTTTAACGTCTGTGCGCTGGAGCTGGAGACGCTCCTGCTGAAGGTAAAGGCGAGCAAGATTCATTGCACAGGTTTGGCAGACTTGGACAGCAGCAGCCTCGTGCCCATCATTCAGTCGTGGGAGTCGAACCTCTGGGGTGCCATCGTGCACACCATGAAGAGTGCCGCCTACCTTGACATGGCATCTCCCAGCCTCCGGGTGCAGCGTACTGTGGTGCCGTTGGCCACCAGCGGTAGTTCAGTTGGCGCAGCTCTCTCCATTTCCGGCGCGTTGGTGGGCGAGTCTGTGCATCGCGATGGGGGCAGTGGTGGCGATGGTGGCGGTAACAGCCACATCGAACGCAGCGTATTTGAGGACTTTGTTGGCGCCAGCGCCACCCCGTCTCTGCTTCCTCTGCCTGGCGGCGTCGATCCGAGCAGGGGTGCTGGCCTGGCGGCATCGTCGCTGGTTGCGGTATCGGGGTCATCGCTGGCAGGCAACTGCAGCACTCCCACAACTGTTGCGGCCGGCGATACGCCGAGCTCTGAAAAGACGGACACCCCGGCCGCTGGCGGTGGCTTGGCCGACGCCATCTTGCCGTGGGACCCGACGCCGCTGAACAGGGAGAAGGCGCGCCACACCCCAGTCGTCTTTCTGTACGCGTCGGCTGGCATGTCGAAGGCGATCGCGATGCACGCGATGCGGAGTGCGGAGGAGAAGGGCTTTCCGACTGCCGTGCACCCTTTTGCGAGCTTTCAGCTTGTCGACTACCACGCCCACCCGAACGTGATCCTGTTCTGTGAAGCTGGCGCGGAGGGGCAGTCGAACGGCGGGCGCCGTTTCAGGAGGTTCCTGACGAATCCCTCGCACCGTCCGGACACGCTATCGTCTGTGCGATTTGCGGTGCTCGGCATCTGCGCCACACTGGCGAGCGTGGTTCATCCTGCCTTTCGTTGGGCAAGTTTGCTGCTACGACTGCAGGCGAATCGCATCTTTCCAGTCCTAATTGTGCCGTCCATGTCGCAGCTGCACTCGCTTGCAATGCCGTGGGTTGACTGTGTGCTGTCATCCCTGGCACTGCTCCCGTCTTCTGTGGTGGTACCTGCACCTCCCAGAGGCTCCGATGCGCCGGGTGCTGGTGTGCTGACCATTGGACCGGCCCGTGTGGGCCCCGCTGGTGCGCCGAGGACGCGCGATGACGGCCCCGATAACGACGCCGTGGAAGAGGCTGAGAATGCCAGTGAGGACGCGGAGCACTCCGTGTTGGCCGAGGTGGGCAACTGCAGCGCCGATGTCTCGACAGAGCAGGACTCGTGCACCGAGTCGTCGATGGAGAACAGGATTGCCTACCGCATTGACGGTGTCGTTCAGTCGTGGAAGCTGCTGACGTGCCCCACGGCTCGGCATCCTGTCGTCCAGCTGGATTTTTCAGTGACCGCGGGAACGCAGTGGGTACCAGGGCAGACGATCGCCGTCGTTCCATCCAACAGCACAGCGGAGGTGGAAGCGCTGCTGCGCCTCTTCCGCCTGGCGCGTGATGAGCCGTTTCTGCCACCTGCAAGCGCTGGCCCCGGAGCCTCCGTGTTCCCAACCTCCCCACTCTACGAGGTCGCGGATTTTCCGGTCAGTTGCGGGACCGTGCTCTTGCGGTACGTGGAGCTGCGCGTCACTGGCATTCACAAGCCGCTTTTCCAGTTGCTGGCGCATCACTGCACCTCTGAGGAAGCGAAGGCGGTGGTACAAACGATGTATGCGAAGCTCCTTGTCCACCGCACCCCGCGAGACCTGCGCGAGGTGCTTGAGGCCGTCGGCACCGCTGCCGACTCTCTGCCGCCGTTTCGCCACATTGTGGAAAACCTTTCCTTGCTGCAGCCACGCCAGTATTCTATCTGCAGCTCACACCGCGCCGACGCCACGACACTGTCCATCTGCTTCAAGGTGGCGGAGAAGGGGCTGTGCACGGGATGGATGTACGAGCAATGCCTCTCTGCCGCGGGTTTGCCGCTGGTGTCCGCCGCCAGCGCGGCTACCACGCACGCGGAAGGGAAAACAGCGCCCTCGGCTGTCCGGCAGCCGGTCCTTCCGAACACAGTAATCGCTGCCAAGGCACGTATCGTGATCCCTTTTGTCATCCGCGGCGCCTCGGTGTTTTGCATGCCGCGCGACGCGCTCGTTCCAATGATCCTCATCGCGTCCGGCACCGGCATCGCCCCGTTCCGCGCGTTCCTGCAAGAGCGCCAGGCCTGGCTAACGGAGCACCAGTTGCGGTCTGGCTGCACTTGTCCAAAAGGGAAGCTCTGCGGATGCCCTTGCGAGGAGGCGACGCAACACGGCGAGGCCCTGTGCGGCACGATCGACGTCTTCTTTGGTTGTCGGCGCCGTGGCGAGGATTACCTCTTCCGCGACGAGTTGTTGCACTGGGAGGACAGCGGCGTGGTTCATTCGCTGACCGTCGCCTTTTCCCGTGACACGAACGACGGCAGGCTCTGTGACGGCGGCTGCTACGTGCAGGACAAGATTCAGGAGTGTGGTGTGACCCTCATGAACCTGATCCTGCAGCGGAACGCATGCGTTTTTGTCTGTGGCGACGCCGATGGCATGGCGAAGGAGGTGCACAGAAAGCTCCGCGAGCTCATCCAGGAACACCTCTCGCTCTCCGACGCCGCGGCTGCCACGTATCTTGAGCGCATGAGCAAAGATGGGAGGTACCTCCGTGACGTCTGGTCGACGGGTGTCTGAGAGCGAGCTCATGCACGCTGCGGACAGTTCATCATACGAAACGGCGTCGAAACAGGAAGTCGCTCTCCTCTCTTTTTTCATTGCGCACTTTTTTCCGCCTCTTCATCCTTCCCCCTCCCCTGCACATGACGGTAACGTGAACGTGGGTTGCGGTGCGCCGCGTCGTGTCTCCTCTGCTTCCACTTTTCTGTTCATTGGTCTTTCGAGATGTGGTAGCCGACCGGTGCGCTAAACGTCTTTTGAGAGCACTTCGGTTTGTCCGAGTCCTCACCTCTGCGTGTTGACGGCCCTCTGTGCGCGTTTCCGTGGTGACGCGTGCAAGACAGTCGACTCATGCGGAGCACAGGTGACTCTCTCCCCCCTCCTTCCCCACCGAAAAACAAAATGGTAACAAAAATGAAGCACAGCTCGTCGGTACTCGTGCATGGCTCACATTTCGCCACTTGCGCACACCCCCGGTGGTGCCATGTGGTTCTGCTTCTCGAGAGGTGCTTGTCCAGCGCACCGGTCTTGTACACCGCCTTTTCATACCCCAGTGCGCAGGACAACGTTTTCTTGCACCACGCCCCGTGATTCACTCCATTAGCAACGAAGGCAGACAGGCTGCCGACGTTTCTCCCACGGTGTTCGCTGTCGCCGCTTTCTTTCAAGTTTGGTGTCGTCACGGTTGCAGGTTCTAGGTCTCACTTCCTCTGCCATTTCTCTGTTTGTCTTCCGCCCCTCCCCCTGAATCTATGCTGTCGCGCCGACGTCGCTCATGCACCGATCTCGCTCTCAGGGTTACGACGCACGCATTAGTATTGTTGTTTGCTTGTGAGGCGCATCGCCGCATCTGAAGCAAAGCTGACTTTGGAAGCAGGGCAACGACTCGGCACCACACCCTCACACACACAGAGAGAGAGAGACGGCTTTCAGTTTTACTTGACGGTATGTGCCCCCTTTGCCCCCTCCTCCTCCTTCTCCGTCTCTCTCTCCCATTCTCTACAGAGGTGCGGTGCGGCGTCACACATGCAAAGCGGGCGCAGGCGTCTCTCTGACGACAGCACATAGTTACTGAAAACACAATCCCCGCCCCCCTTTCCTTCTTATCAACAAAAAGAAAAACGACCTCCTCCGTAGCGGAGCGCTCGCCGTGCGCGCTGTCGAGGTCCTGCCAACGCAAAGATTTTTCTGTTCTCCTTTGCGTGAGTTCACTTAGCTGGAATATCGCTACTGTCTGCTCGACATGACCGTTCACATCGGCAGCAACACGGTCGTAACCGCATTGTGGGGCTCGGAAGACGTGACTGTCATCCCACTGCAGCCAAGTGGACAGTTCCTGTCGTTTCGCTTATCCCTAACAGCCGCTACCACCGATAATACCGTCACGTCTGTCGCCTTTCACCCCGTCGATGAGACCTGCTTCGTGCTAGGGACGGGGGCTGGTAAGGCGTATGGCGTTTCCCTGCAGGAGAATAAACTGTTCCTCCTTGCTGACGTTGGCGAACGCTGCGCCTTACGATGCGCCACCTTTTGCCCTGGTTACCTGACAGGGCCCATCGTTGTGTTCGTCGGCAATGACAATCGACTTCTTTTCCTAGACTGGCAACACGGCACTGTTCTGCAGGATGTGCTGGCGACGGCGCACCAACGGCCGATCCTGCACATTGTTACAGGCGCGTCGACAGAGTCTCTCTTCTGCACAGTGAGTGCGGACGCCTTATCTTGCTGGGAACCACTTGCAAGTAGGGAAAGCGCAGACGCCATTGACCCGTCGAGCTCCGCCGTTCCAGTGACCCGGCACCAGGGGTCCACCAGCACACCGGGCACGACTGGTCCTTCCCTGAAAGACCGCAGCACTTCGGGGTTCTCGATGCCGCGCTACGGGTGCTCTGGCAGTGCGTTGCCGACCGAATGCACTCTGGAGCTCCAGCGGAACTGCGACATCGTGCCGAAGCTCGCTGACAGGGTTACCCACCGCTTCCTCGGCGTGCACATTCTTCACCCAGCCCTATTAGTCTCCGTCGAAGCGGACGGTGTACTATCTCTGTGGTCGCGAGCTGCAGCACCTGGAGATAACGAACCCGTAGCGCACCGGGCGCCGCTTCGCCTGCAGCGGAGCGCTACAACACCGTCGGTGCTGCGAGTGCGCTGCTCCGCACAATGCGGGGCACTCGTCGTTCTTGGAGCGGATGCCGCGACAGTGGACGAGCTCGGCGACCACGTGGAGCCGGTAGTGGCCTTTGTCGTGGGGCAGACGCTGGAGGGTGCGGGCATTGTACGGCTGCCTAGTGGCGGCACGGGGGCTCCGGCGAAGGATCGCGCTGCGGCTGTTACCCAGGTGAGCGCAGTGCAGTCGGACTGTGTGGCGTGCCTCTTGAGCACCGGTATCGTGCATGTAGTGCTGCCCAGCACGTTTCACCTTGTCTTCTCTATCCCCCCGCCGTCCGTAGACAGGCTTGGCCATCGCCTCGGCCCACGGTCGCACTGGAGCTTCACACCTTCCGGACCTACCTTTGGCGCCATGTGGTGCGAGCATGTCCTCCTCCTCCTGCATCTGCCAACCGCACGGCGCTGCGATGCGGGTGCTGGGCATGCTATCGAAATGTCAACGCTGCGAGTTGGTTCGAGAAGTGCCCCATCAGCTGGAGCTGTTGCCGGCAAGAAGCGAACCCCTGTCAAGCCCAAAGCGACGCCGCGACTGGGCGGCTGTCCCGGCGACGCAGCTGCGGCGGCACACGGTGTTGCGGTGGTGGCGCAATCATTTCTGCGTTCCTGTCAAGCGTCACGGTCGACACCGTCACGGCGAGGGGTGGGGGCTGATTCTCTGCACAGTGGTGTCGATGCCGCCCTCGCCGTGCTGTCACGGTGCCGGCCACCCATTGTCGTTCCGAAGAAGGGCTTCTCTGAGGTTTGGCCAGACGTGAACGAGGTGGATGTGAGGGCCGCGAAACAGGAGCTGACTGCGCGCAGGATCAGTGACGCGAAAGAGGCCGACAAGGATACGCCCGCGAATGGGCCGTCGGCCTGGTCGTCGACAGCGGCGTTCTGCGACACCCTCTCTCCCTCCTCTTGCCAGTACAATGTGAATCAGCTGCAAGCGCACCTTCTCAAGCACGGCGTCTTTCCGCACCAGTACCGGCCGGCGATTTGGCGTTTTCTTGCTGGACTGCCGAGCAAATCAAGGACGGCGTCGCAGTTTGCCGCCCTCGCGCGAAGACCGCCCCACCTCGCCGTATCGCAGCTGATGAACCCCTTCCCGCTCCCTCCGTCCAGTACTCGTGACGCCGTGGAGAGCGCCCTCTCCTGTCTCTGCTGGGCCTCTCCCGTCTTCACTCTCGCCTCCTACCTGCCAGTGCTCGTGTACCCGCTTAGCCTGGTCTTCCACGATGATGTTCAGAGCGTCGTGGAGTTAGTGTTGATGTTTTTCCTCAACTGGGGACGGGACTTCTTTGTGTGCCACCCTCACGGCCCGGCGACGCTGCTCATGGCCATGGAGCGCCAGCTGCGGCGACTCGACGAGTCACTGTGCCAGCATCTCGACGCCATGGGTGCCGGTGTTGCGGTGTGGGGATGGGAACTGCTCACTAGCTTTTTCACAGACTCCTTCACTGGGGCCGAATGGGTACAGGTCATGGACCACATCTTCACCGCGCCGCCGCTTTTTCTCTTCGCCTTTCACGTGGCATTCGTTCATGCCCGCCTTCGGCCGGAGCTGACGTCGGCGCTGAGTGTGGACGAGGTGCGTGGCGTACTTCGCCGCTCTCCGACGGCCGCTGCAGCCTCTCAAGCCCTGTCGCCGCCAAAGTCACTGCAAGGGTTGATCGAAGAGGGCTACCGACTTTACCAGAGCTGGTCATGCGAATCCGGTGACTCCGCAACGGGCCTCTCCTCATTTAAGGTGTTCCAGACACTCACGCCTCAGTTCGAGTACCCTGTCAACTTTGTGCACGATTCTGTAGTCCTCGCTGAGAGGCTGCGCGAACTCTCGCTTCTGCAGCGGAGTCGTGATGAGGAAAAGAGAGCTGCGGCCCACTTGGAGGCGCTGCGCAAGGCCTCTGCGGCGGCGTCTGCCGAGGAAGCGGCATTCGTGCTGCAGCAGCGAGCTCGCGTGGCGGCAAAGTACGACACGTCTGCCGCTGCGTGGCAGGTGTACGTGGCGGTGGAGCGGTCGCGGCAAGAGAGGGAAGCGGAGGAGCGGCAGCTGAAGTGGGAGATGCTGCAAAAGCGGACACGCAACGCTGAAGAATTGGAGGCTCTGCGCGCTGAGATGAACATGGTGGAGTGTCAGCTCCGACACGACATGGTGGATCGTCACATGGAGCAGCTCAAGTGGCGGTTAGCGGCCCACCTGACGGACGAGGAGCTGGTGCGACTGCAGAAGGACGCCGATACACAGGTGGAGCGCGCGGTGCAGCGTATCGAGGAGGATGAGCAACGACACGCGGAGGACGCGCTGCATTACGAGACCGCGTCGCCTCTTTCAATCGAAGTACCTCCAGGCGAAGAAGACAGGGCAGAAGCGGAGAACACCGCGTCGCCGACACGTGGGGTGGAGGAATCGCACCCGTCGACGCAGCCCTCTTCCACAGCGATCATGACGAAGGAGAGGTGCGATAAGGCAAAACGGCAATCACCCACAAGCGGCCGAGGTGTAAGCGCGAAAGGGCAGGAGTGTGAGGCGGCGGCGGAAGGGCAAGCACCCGCAGGGGGCGTTAGTTCGTCGTGTCAGCCTTCTGGCGCTCGCATTGTGTTGCATGAGCGACGGCTCTGCTGCTACTCATCGTCCCCCTCTGCTTCTAGCAGCAACGATTCTACCTCAGTCTCTCTCGCTGCGACGGACGAAACCGGCGGTGGCGCTAGTGGGTCGCTGCATCATAGAGCCCAAGCCACTTCTCCTTCACGTGTTACGCTGTCGCAAGCGCCAGTGCCTGTAGACTGCTCTGGTGGCCAACCGGACAAAAGGGAACTGCATGCTAGGGTCTTGGAAAAGGCAAACTCAAGCGGAGGAGTGAGTCCGACTAGCAGGAGGCCGCGCTTGGTGCCACCGCCGAGGCACGCTTATTTCGATGCAGCTGCCGAACATGGCGAGACTGCGTTGAATCAGCAGCGGTTTCTGGAGCTACGCGATCGCGTCTTGAGCAGGGCAGAAGCCTACACCCAACCTGGCGGAGTTGAGGATCCTCTTCGACGATACCGACCTCCGTACCGCGGCGACGGGAGCACAGCCATGGCGACCAGCTACACGCCCACCATCACGGCGACGTCCTCGTGCCCTTCCTCCTACACGGCGCCCTCCAGTAGACTTCCCCTTTTTGACAACTACGAACCCAATCAACGTCGCTTCGGCGGCGGCAAGTGCCCCTACGATCCGCAACAACGGAGGCAGCTGCAGCCACATGTGGATGCCTACATGGCGACCGTGACGAGGACAAGCGTGACCTCTTCAACAGGGCAGAGCATGAGCGACAGCACGTCGACAACGAGCAGCTACCAGTCGCCGTCCACCTATACCTCTTACGACTACAACTATTCTGCAACCTGCTCGACAATGTGGCGCACTGGTGAGACAACGTCGGCCGGCTCCACCGCCTGCGGCTCTTCACTCGCTCAGGCTACAAGGCCTCGCAGCGACCCGCTCGCGCACGATGACGGGCGTAAGCACCTCTGCGCCTCCCATCGCTGATGTGCGACCGCAGTAGGGGCATGCACGAAGAAGAAACAAAGAGACAACCCCTCGTGCTCATGCTGTTTTGGGGTTTCTCTATATATTCTTGTTTTTGTTTTCTAGAGCTTTGTTACGTTCGATCGCTTCATGGTTGCTGTACGGAGACTGCTGGTTACAACGGCGGCCTTGTCGGGTGCTTCGGGGGTCCCATCGTATCCGTGACTTTACTCAGTTAGACACCACCGCTGCTCGCAGCGGTATCCATTCTTGCCTCTGCGGTCCGCTCCTGAGATGTCGACAATTACCGCACCGCTTTACAATCTGCATAACCACGAAGAAATAACGTCTCCCACTGGTGCTGTGCGCGACTGCTTCACAACGGCGCGTGCTTTGTTTTCTTTTTTTCAACCGGTGCACCTGCTCTCCCAAGCACGCAGACATGTGAACGACGGTGTTGTGCTCTTCCTCACCGCGACTCTTGAGTGTTTCCCACGCCTTTACCCATCTACGTCGACCTCTCTATCTCCCTTGTGCTCTCTTTGCCTCGGCTTTTGTTTTTTTTTGTTGTTCCTTCTCCACCATCTCTTCAAGTTCCGGCTGCTTCCATCCGCGCACGTCAGATGAACAGTGTGGAACGGTGTCTACCTCGTTCCGCCTCTTCACCCGCGAGTGTGCACTAGCGAAAACGACGGTGAAGCGCCCCACGCTTCGCCGCCATTGCATCGCACGTCAGAGAGTGTTTTTTTTTCTGTGGCAACGATGTGCGCAGGCGTACTCAAATAAGTCATCATCTCAGAGCTTTGCCCATCTGCCACGGACGTCTTCCCTCCGCTGCTCTTCACGGCACACTCGCCGAAAGTGCCAAACTCGTTTTTGTGTTGTTTGCCAGCCACCGTACCGGATGCATTTCTCTTGCCAGCACCCTTGCTGATCTCGCGCTGTACAGCTTCCTCTCGCTCCTCTTTAGATGTCAGCCATTCCGTAGGCGTCGCTCGTGTCACATCAGCTGCGGCACCACTGCTTCCCGGTTTCTCTTCGATTCTCCATTCCATTCTTGATTGCACCGAGCGAAGGCCGTTTCTGCAGCCGCCGCACTGCCTTGGCGTCGTGGTACCGCCTGTATCCGTGTCGACGTCTTGGTTGTGTGCTGTTCTCTGGGTCTCGCTGCTGCTAGCGAAAGCGCCCGCTTGGTATTATTCTGCACGAACTCTCTTCCCCTCCCCCCTCCCAACGACCCACCGGTGCGCTGGGATGGGGATGTCGCCGAATGTGACAAGTGCCAACGTGGACCTCTACGTTCTCGAATACATGGTGAACATGCGCTGGTTGCTCCGCTACGCGGCCCATGAACTCGACCCGACCGTAGAGCAGCACTACCCGGACTTCGTGGCGCAGGTGGTCAACTTGGACATGGTTCTTTCCGACACCACGTTTGAGCACAGCTGCACACTCGGCGATGTGCCCTTTGGCATTGTGCGTCTCGCACGGGAGGCAGTGCTGTATTTGCTAGTGTCGGATCATCTCCTGGGTGGGTGCCCACCGACCATGCATCCGTTCCTGCAACGGACTGTCGTGGCGGTGTCGAGCGGGGCAGCCCGCCGATCTCCCCGAAGAGCACCAGTAAGCGCCGACCTCAACGTGAGTTTTCCGAGCGACGGCGACGGCGACGACAGGGAAGGCGGTGCTTTACGAACGGTCACAGAACTCGACGGGCTACCGCTGAACACCATCGACCCTTCCAGCGAAGAGATGCTGAGGCTGGCCGAAGTGGAAGCCCAGGGGAGAGAGACGCAGGCGATGCTGCTCTTGCTGCGCTGGCTTTTCAGCGAAGGCGTACTCTCGGAAGACGACGTTTTGGCAACGGTAGAGATGGACCGCACTGTCGACGGCAGCGTCAACACCCAGGCGAGCACGCCAACCCTCGCCGCGACGGGGTACGAGCGGTTTAGCCGGCATCAGCGACTCGCGTATCACCTGGCACAAATGGTACCGTTCTATTTTGGCGCACACCTTCTCCTGTCGCGCTCGCTGCTTCTGCAGCACTGCTCAACGCTGCTCACCAAGGAGGCGGTGATGCGCCACGTTGCCCACCTGCGTTCCGTCGTTTTACTTGTTGCCCCACGTCTCGCGGCGGTTCCACCGCCGTCAAGCGTTGAAGGGGCCCTTCTCGAGTGGTTTCAGGTGATTGTGGACTCGATCAACTCAAGCGAAGACGGAGCGGTGGTTCTCGAACGCCTGCACGACTGCTCGGCTCTGCGTGCTTTCATTCAGCAGGGGCCGTTTTGCGACGACGTGATGGACCCGGCAGATCGAGATTTCTTTCGACTCGTGCAGAGCGGTGAATCCGTGTGTGTAGCGCTGCTGTTCTACTACCCAGATACCGTTCCACTCGAAGGGCTTTCGACGGCTCTGCGTGCGGCGGAAGACTGTGCAGAGGGATGCCTAGACACGGAGTCTGGGCTGGAGCTGCTGCATCAGCATCTGTCTTTGTGCTATTGGACCGCCATCGTAGCGGCGGCGCGGCAGCTGGGTGTGTGGACGCTTCTGAGACCCGAGGAGATTGTGCGATACGGTCGGACGGCCCTTCCGTTGCATCTTTTTTGCCTCATCCAGCAACTGTTTGCTGTACTCGCCACCAAGGCGGAGGAGGACGTGCGCGTGAGCGCTGACACGGCGTGGTGGGAGCAGATGAAAAGCAGAGATGGCCTGACGGAGATGATGCGAGCTGCTGAAGCCGACGCCGGCACTGATGCCCAAGAATGGAGTGACACGCCGACGACGGCGACAATGACGAAGAGCAGAGTTGCCCTCTCAGGTGCGCAACAGGTGCTCCGCAGATCGATGCACGACACGTTTTTGCCCCCCATGTTCGCGGCAGGAGATGCCAGCGGCGACGGCACTGGGTCCGAGCAGGTTTGCATGGAGTCTGACTGTGACGGGCGGCCGCAGGAAAGACGCGTCGTTGCGCCGCCGTCCTCGACTGGGAGAGCGGCCCAGAGGTTTGACGCGGATGAGTGTCGCTCCGCTAACAACAGTGTCAGCGTTCCGGTTACTGGGGAAGATGACACCGACGGGAACACAACACAGTTCTTCGAGGTTGTTCGCACCCAGCGCGGAGTTCGGACTGTTTCGGGGACGGGGCCCGAGGAAACCCTCGAGACGGCTACGTCCGTCTTACGGCCGATGGTGCAGGGGCGCGGAAGCGCGCTGACGCGCACGAGCGCCGCCACTTCGGGGACAGCGACAACGACGATGTCGTTAGACACCCTCACCACTGTCCCCGCTGCGAACCTCCACGATGGACAGCGGAGGACAGATTCCCGAGCTGCTGTGTTCGGGGTGCACGTCATGGATACATACGCTCGAGCCGAGGAGGAGAGTGTGCCTGACTCGCGTGCCACAACTGCAGGCAACCTCACGGCGCAGGCCGCGCTTGTGCTCGGTCAGCCGCTCCCGACGTGTGCAGACACGCTTCTCCACACGAGAGCGGCCGACGCTGTCCTCCACGGGAGCGCAGCCGCGGCCTACGCAAAACTGCCCACCTCCACCACAGTACTGGTCGACGTGCCTGTTGTAACGGCGCCAGCGTCTCAGAAAAGGCTTTCCAGGGAGAGAGACCAAGGGGAGTTGTCGTTGCACGGTGCTGGTAGTGACTACAACGCCAACAAAGATGTCTCTGTGGTGGTCCAGCTTGCAGAGGTTTCGCGAGATACGTCATCCACTATTGCGCGCGCGGCCGAGCTGTCTGTGAGCTCCTCGCTGACGGAGAGTTCCGACTTTGTTATGTGGAAAGCTCCGCCAGATTCCAACGAGGCAAACGAGGCAGCACACGAAATCTCCGACAGTGGTGACTTCTCAGACTCGAAGCAGATGTCAGCGGTGACGACAGATTTCCAGTGCACAACAGAGGAGTCTCCTTCACGGCAGGTGCTCGCTCCTGGCACGGGCACTGCAGAGTCAGCAGCGGCGTTGGATAGCGCGATGACGCGTCCTCTGCTGGCGAGCACCACTGTGACCAGCGCCCACATCCCTGCTGCGCGGATGGTCGTGTCTCCCAGACAAGAAGGCGGGGAGGGGGTTGAGGATCCAGAGACTCATACGGTTGCCCTGAGGCAGATCCGCGATGCAACATGCACAGGCCAGTCGTCCTCGATGGTTTCGTCGTCGACTACCAGGGGCAAAGTCACTGCCGCCGAGCAACGCTCTGATCCAAGCGCCGCGCATGTGCCCAGTAGCCTCTCCCCTGTTGCAGGCTCAGCAAGGTCCACGCCAAACGCATCTACGAGCCCCCTCTCCCGCGAGGCCGATTGCAGCAGCCCACACTCGCGTAAGTGCTCTCGGGTGAGGGACATAGCAGTCGAAGACAAACCCAGGGCACTTCTCCGCGGCGAAGCAGAGGCCTGGGCACGCGCCGCGAGCAGAGGCAGGCCTTTTTCACAGACTCCCAAGAAGCTAGAGCCGCTTCAGACGCGATGGCAAGATCGCCAGACGGGAATGGGAGGCGGAGCCCATGCAACGGTGACGTGTGACTTGCCAACGTCGCTGTCCCACGAGCAAACGCTCAGGCGAGTGGACAGTGATGCACTGCCCGCCATGTCTGGAGAGGACAGGGAAGAGTACTGCTCCTTGCCTCCCAGTATGTTGTCGCCTTCCCCGGTCTACCCCGTCTCGAGTGCCCGCAGAGCTCGTGAACACGCCAGTGAGGGAATGCGAGATCATAACACTCCCCACCGAACGGTGAGTGAAGGAACCAACTCCATCGAGGTGTCGCCGCTGCCACTGGTGCTGACGCGCAGTGTCTCCGAGGTCTATGGCACCGATTATGCTTTGATGCTCGAAGACATGGCTGCCTCCGATGTGGATCTTCTTCGTCGTCGCCACCGCACCACAGAGGAGAGCTGGTACTCGAGTGCGTCGTGGCCGTACCGCCGCAGCTGGCGCGGCGCCGCCGAATCTCTCGTGAGCGCTATATCGTCAACGCAGAACACGGCGCAAGTGCGAGAGCTGCTGGATCGCTTGACGGGGATCAGCCTGACGGATTTGGCAGACAAGGACAAGCAAGAGCTGTATAGTGCCCTGGCTCAGCAACAGGCAGTGGTCCATGAGCTGAAGACTGCGCTCCACGGTGGGAGCGCCCGCGTGGGTAGCAGAGGGCAGTTTAACATCCCAACTCACCGACCAGCACTCCAGCGCAGACGCAAAGTGCAGCGGCAGTCCCCGCTGGAAGAAACGGACGGCCGAGGCAAGGAGGCGCTTGTCGAGGCGGGAGGAGCTGTTCGGCGGAAGCCGCGCGACACGCTCGGCGAGGGTGCAGGCACGCGGCGCAGCTTACTGTCTCCCATGACGGCAGAGTCCGGCGGCTCTGCCGCGCCCACGGTGCAGAGCGATGGCGATGGGCAGCTGGCTGAGACGGACGTCTCGCTGCAGGTGAACGAGTCGCTTCTGTTTCCAACCTCCACGAGTCCACCGGCGTCCGCGTAAGATGCAGGATGGGCACAGCAAAAGGAAAGATGACGGCAAGTGGACGCGCACTGAAGAAGAGATGACGTAAAGTTCGCCTCGCCACACACCAGAACACATGCGAAGAAGAAAAAAAAAGGATGGAGCCTCGTGTCCACGTCGGCTCAGCACTTCCAGGTGCGAGACCGCCGTGCAGCGCCTATGCAAAATATAGAGGGGCTCACTCAAAGGACCGCCTCTGTGGACACACGCCACATTCGGTGTCGTCTGCCGACTGGTATGCACACATTAATCTCTATGAGGTGTGTATCCGTGTGTATGCCGGTGCATTCTTCTCCGGTGGTGTCTGCGCCACCTGCGTGACGTGCTCGCACCGCGAGAGGCAAGGAGAGACGGCTGTCGCTTCCAGAGGTGTTTGGGACTCTCTGGTGGCTCCGTGGCGGGTCAAGGACGTGGAGGGTACTGGGGTGTCTCTCGTCACCCATGCGGACCCCCACACGAGGTGCTCCAGCTCCCTTTATCGCTTCCTGTCTCCCTCTCGCCTCTAACACGGCTTTACTTTTCCCTGCATCCGTCAACACTCGGCGTTCACAAGGTCTGTGTCTATCACAGAAATGAAGCTTCGCATCAACGCACCCTTCTGCGCCCCCTTCTCCTCTTCCCTCCCGACCCTCCTCACCCTCCAGCCAACCCCTTCCATCCCCTTCACCACCGGTGCCCCTCTGCCATCCTAGCACAGCCAAGGCCTCCTCAGCGCATGGGCGCATACACGGGAGGTTTTTCTTATTAGTGTCTTTTGTTTCTGCTCTGCTCTTGTCTGCGACCCCTCATGACGGAGGACAGCCAAGGTGCGCAAATCGCCATCAACGGCTTCATTGGCTCCATACTTATTGTACTGGGCTCCATCACCTACGTCCTCTGGGCCGTTCTGCCAGATGACGTGCTGCACCGGATGCACCTGACCTACTACCCGGATCGCTACTGGGCCGTGGCCATTCCGGCCATTCTCGTTATGTTTATTTTCCACTACTTCACCACGTCTTGGCTGCTGGTGCTCGTCACAACGCACCCGTTGACGGATGGCCGGTGCATCACGGACGTGGACAGCAAGCCGGACAAGGAGATCGAGGTCGGGGCACTGGCAGACTCTAGTAGCAGCGTGCCGCCGTGGGTGGATATTCCAGTGTCGGTCGCAAGCCACCTCTTGTTCGAACCGTGGAATGAGAAAGTGCGATACAGCGCACGAAGGCCGACGGAGATGATGAATGGGGAAAAGGGGAGGAGAGAGCGGTTTGTCTGAGGGTTGTCCATGTGCGGGTCGACATGTATGTGTGCACATCACGAGCCCCTACCGCCCACCCATGCAGCTTGTCGCATCTGTTCGCGTCTGTGTTTACGCGCGCTGGGTGGTGCTGAACTTACGCCTCCCATCAACCACTGCTCTGTGCTTCCGTCTCGGTTGCCGTGACGGCGGCTCACGTCACTTTCTAGGCTGCAGCGGAGTGTGGCGTCCATGATGTCCGCTGTCATGGTGGCAGCCTGACAGAGAACAAAAACAAACAAAAGGGATCGCCGCCAGGAGAGGTGAAAGGACGCAAACCCAAAGTGCGTCTTCTCGCGAACTCGCTCCTGGTCGTCACGCACGTGCAACGTTCGCGCGTACACGAGTGGTGTCGGTGTGGTACGCTTCTGGAGCTTTGGGGTCCCCGCCGCGCTGCCTCCTGGAAAGGGACGGGGGAGGGAGGGGAAGCGTGCATCGAACATGATGGCACACGACCAGGCGACCGTTTCTCCTGCTGATGTGTGCCGCATCCGGACAGTGCTTCCGGGCTTCACGGCACGAAAACTAAATTTCCGTTCATGCACACCGTCCCGTCGCTGACTGAAGATACGCACACACACGCATGCTTGTGTGTGCCTTCGCGAAAACGTACTGTGGACCACACCACCCCCTCTCTCCTCACCCTTCTCAAGCCCATCGCTTTCTTTTTGCTTGCTGAGCAGCAATGTCACTGAGGCGGTCGTGCGGGCGTCTCCAACAGACCGCCCTGGAGGTTTCTACGCTTCACCGACTGCTGCAGCACACTGCGCGTCACCCTGAGCGCTTCGAGCTGGCAGAAATGTACAAGCTTGGCATCCTTCTGAAAGACTCAAACGACACACTGGCGTTGAGCTCAAACACGGAGCTCTTGAAGAGTTTGGCGAGCCGCTACGCGCAGATCCGCGAGAATGCATCGCCTTTTCAAAGATCCTTGTTGGACGCGGTACTGCCTCGCTTGCAGTCTCTGTCCACGACGGGGAGCAGTGCAGCAGAGGCGCAGCTGACCACGGGATCGTCGAGTGCGCCAGTGGGTGCCGTGCCGGTGACGGCGCATGAGTACTTCAAGGCGATCATGGAGCTCGCGAAGGATGCGGAGGCGGAGCACTACCGTGCCATTGCCCGCGAGGCGCGTGCATCATCGTGCGGACCGCAGCACGACGCGAGCGTGGCCATGCGAGAAGACGTGTCTCCCGGACGAAGGGGTGCAGCAGCGCCTGCACCGTCTCGTAGCGATGAGGCGAGCGCAACGGGCCTCGATGAAGCGCTCGGAAGTAGCCGCACAGAAGTGCTGGAAGCTCACCTCACTGCCCTTGAGCCGAACCTTCGTCAACTCTCGCCGGTAGAGACGTGCAACCTCATCAAAACACTGGCAAAGTTCAACTACACAAACTACGAGCACGCTGTGCTTCTGACGCGTCGCGGATGTGAAGTCTCTGGGCAACTGAAGCGCCGTGAGCTATGCCAAGTCTTCTTTAACCTGCATAAACTGCACACGCGGGACTCCTTAGTCGCCATTGTAAACCATCTTCTCGAGCACACAACAGAGATGACGGCCGACGACGTGTTTTTGCTCTGTCAGGCACTCGAACGGCAGGAGAACACGTCGTCGGCGTCTCAGCGCCTCTTGGCCCCACTGGTAGCGCAGGCCATCAAGAAACTGCCTGATGCCCCCTCTGCAGCATACCATCGTGCCTTCCTGGTGTCCATGGCGCGCTATAATGTGGTCCAGCCTGTTACTTTGCAAGTGGTTCTCCGGGACTGGGTGGAACACTGGAAGACGACGACCTCAGAGCGGGATTTGCTGAGAATGTTCGAAGCTGCCGCATCGCTCATGGCGGCCTCGAAGTTGGAAGGATTGCAGCAGCTGGTGGAGCGTCTCACGGAACTGGCACCGACGATGGATGTGTGCCACATGGACCGTGCCATGGACCTTCTATCCATGGTGCCAATGGAGATGAGTACCAAGTGCATGATGCTAATCTTGGCGAGGCTCGTTGACGAGGCAGGTCGCCTGAGCGTGCGACAAGTCGTCTTCATCCTGCAGCTGCTCTCCACCTACCCACCAGCCAAGGGACACACGGCGGTGGTGTCGATGGCCTACGCAGCGTCCGTTCGTGCTCCTTCCATGGACACCGAGTCACTTGAGAGTGTTTTCATATCGCTCGCCATGCTGCAGCTCTACACGGATGATTTCTTCACTATTGCTCACGTGCTGCAGACGCAGAAGGGTGGCATGCGCAGCTTTGCGGCTGTGCAGGAGCTGCTGCGGCACTGCACATCGGAGATGGCCGCCACCAAGCGCGGTCTTGGCATGCTGGCAAACGTCATCTGTACTCTGGCTCCGATGCTGAACGATGAAGAGCTTGCCTCGTGTCGCCGCGCGCTGGTGAGCTTGGGGGTGCAGGACCGCGACGTGCTGCAGGGCATCTTTGCAAGGGCTAAGAAGCTCCACCGCACCCAGTCCACCGGCCACGCACGCAAGAAGCGCCGCGGCAGCTATGATCCAATGGAAGACCTTCTCTGAGCAAAGACGGAAACGGCGTGCGTAATGCGACCATACGGAGGTGCAGAAGGGAAGCACGAAAAAGGAGAGAAGCGGTAGAGGAGCAGCGTCTGTGTGTGTGCGTGTGTGTGTTTGCTTGTATGACTCTCGTGTGTGTCCCCTGACCCGTTCTGCTTGAGATTGTGCCGCTGCCGGTTGTGGCGTGCATAGTTGGTCGCGCTAGTACTGGCTGTCCGTCTTTTCCATGCCTTGCTTGTCATCGTACGACGTAGACAAGAAAATCGATGCTAGAGTCGGCGCAGCGAAGCGCCTACCACAGGATCACACGCAAAAGTGCACCAGACGAACTGCGGCCGAGCGCAACTCTAGTTAGCTGAGTGTCGGCCGGCGACTGATGTGCATGTGAGGAGCGACGGGGCGTGGGAGATGAGTCACGCGAGGACGCCGAGGCAGCTTCTCATGGACTTTTCCATTCAGGCAACGCCATACGGGCCGCCATGTGAGGTAGGTTATCGTAGCTCTTGGAGCTGAGCGCACCCTCAGATGCTGTCCTTTCGCCTTCTCCAGTCCCGCCCCCGTCCCCTCTCCCACCCACCCACCCATTCCGACGACAGGTGGTGTGCATCTGTACAGGAAAGAGCGAAAACCTAAAGTGCTCTTGTCTTTCCTGGTGGTACGCAGCGTTCGCTCTCCTCCCTCTCTTGCCTCTCCGTTTTTTCTTTCTTTTTATTTCTCTTTGCATCTATTGCAATGACACCGTGCTGACACAAAGCGAGAGAGCAGTGCACACACGCACTCCTGCAGCGGTACTCGACGCCGCGGTAGTGAGGCTCCATCACCGTGGGTCGAACGCCGCGTGACCCAAACGCGGGGACTAGACAGAACACGTCACCTTAGGGAAGCTGCCACTCGCGGCTGCAGTGATAGAGGTGGAGTACGGAAACATGAGCCGCGCAGCAGCCGGCGCCGCTGCCGGCGTAGCGGTAATGGGCCTCTTTTCCTCCGCTCTTTCGACAGGAAACCGTCCTGCATCTCTCGACTACATTTTTCAGCGCATTCGCCTGAATCTGGTCCCGTTAAACGCCCAGGACATCTACCAAATATGCACTGTCGTGTACAGCAATGACACGCTCGGCGTCCTGAGTGACGCGGAGCTGATGCGCGGCATTGCTGACGCGTTTCAACGATCGGATCAACGTGTGCTCAATCCGTTTCAGGCCAGCCTTGTCATGGATACGCTGCGACGTGCTGGGATCAACGCATCGCCCAAGGAGGTAATGCTGCCAGAGGAGGAGGCGATTTCTCCAGAGACGCTGCTTAACGTTCTGCGCGCCATGAACGTGCACGGTGGCACGCGCGACGAGCGCAAGATAGATGAGGTGCTGAAGAATATACCTGCGGTACTGGACGAGTTCAGTCCCACCCAGCTGTCTCTTGCGCTGTGTGAGTTAGCGAAGCTGCGCTGCGTCAACGCCGAGGCCATGAACCGAATAGCGAAGCGGCTCTTTGAGAAGACAGATGACTTGAGCGTCATGGAGGTGTCGCTGACGACCTTCGCGCTTGCCAAGACCCGGGGGATGCCGTACGCGACAGTGCGACGCGCCTTCGCACTGTCTGAGCAGCGGCTCGAGGAATTTCAGCCGGATGACTACGTTAACGTGCTGTTGGCGTTGCAAGTGGCAGGGAAGCAATATGGTCGCACATTTGTGAAGCTTGTCGAGGCCGCGCTCGGCAAGGTGGAGAACTTGGACGCGGTAACATTGACGGAGTTCCTGGTCACCTTCACCACTCTTGACTATGGAAAGCGCGAGCACCTTGAGATTTTCGCAGACGCTCTTGTGGACGTCGCGAGTGATCTCGATCAGCAGCATCTGGTTCAGTCGCTTGTCGCCCTTCAGCGACTCGATCTTCTTGACGAGGAGCTCTTCAGCGCGCTCGCCTCATGCGTGATGCGTTATGCCAAAAATCTGGAGCCTCGTTTGATCGCACCTGTGATGGACATTTGCAGCGGCGTATCCCATAACACGGATGGCCTGATGCACGTGTTGCTTGATCGTGCACTCGAATGCACACGTATGCTGCATCCGAACGACCTTGCCGATATTCTGGATATTGTAGCGCTGTACCCAGGTGCTCGCGGCCATGCATTGGTGGAGGTCTTTGGTCGGCAGGCGCGGCTCCGGCTGGAACTCTTCAACCCTGTCGCCTTGGCCCGCGCAACACGGGGGCTTGCCCATCTCGGCTACAGAGATGTGGATTACTACACGCAGGCTGCCGACACCGGGTTTCGCTTCGGGTTTAAGGATTGGAGTTCCCTGGAGCCGATCCTCATGGGCATGTGCTTCAATGAAGAGGTGCCGGTGCGCACAGTCAAGGTGCTCGCCTCCTTCGTCTCGCAGATGGCGAAGTCCATGTCGCTGCAGGAGGTGGAGCGCGCGAATCGGTATCTGGTGCAGCTCAAGTGCGAGGAGAACCATGTTTACCGCTCCCTGGCGAACCGCGTGATGCACTTTGTGAAGGAGATTACGCCTGACATGCCACAGGAGCTTCAGGTATTGGTGCAGCGAGGGGCAGTGAACCGGCTCAGTGAAGGTTGATGTTGTGTTCCCGTGTATTTCCATGCTGAGAAAGCGTTGCGCATGCTCACAGATGAGTTGGCAGAAGAGCAGGTGACTGCCATTTGTGTTGCGCACTACATCGGCGCTCATGTAGCGCGCACTACGCATCACGCTAGTTCGTTGCTACTGTCCTTGGATTTTTTCTTTTTGTGGACTGTTAGCGTCGTTCTGCAGGAGATGGCCGGCGTGTTCTTGCCGTGGAGGAAAATGTGGATCACACAGAGACGGGGGGGGGTAGGAGCAACCAGGTTCTGCAAAGCACGTACCCTCGCACCAAGCAGCTCCGTGCGTGTTTTGCGTGGTGCGCTCCCTCACCCCTACACACAGACGTGGCTCTTTGCTCCCATTTAGCATCCGTAGAATCGGATGTCTCTTCGTGCTGGTCCTCACGTGTTTCTACACTACCAATCCCCGTCGGCCCCGCCTCGGGGCTGCCAGTGAAACGGGAAGGCCGCCCCGGACTCTCTTCCGCACGCTATACCTCGGCACACGACCGCACGACTAGCTCTTGTGGCGATGCGGTCATGCCTCTTTCCAGTCCACCCCACACGCCCACGCCTGACTCACCTTGCTCCGGTGCTCTACTTTCTCTCTCGACTTCCTGTTGACGATATTACTGCCTTTCATTGTCATGCGCTATCGGGGATGTCTCCATGGCAAGATCACCGTCACGACTTCAAACACCTAGACACGCATACAAGCACAGCCACAGCGTCAACCGTGCGCCGAGGAGTTTAGCTATCCCTTTACGCGCCCCTGAACCATCGCCACACACACGCATACACTCTCACTCGTTCCCTCACCTCCTCCTCTGTGTACGGTCTCTATTCGGCTAGCGGTTCTTGCTGTCGTGCACCATGGAAGGTCGTCTTGTTATTGTGCCACGGGATGGCCTGCACAAGACATCCATGTTTCTCGTTGGCAATGCACGTCGCTGCATTCTCGCTGTCGGGTCCCAGCCAGAGGGACTGCTCGCCACCCCGTATGTGCAGCAGATGGCGGACGCCTTGAAAGGGGAATGGGCGATTGCTCACGTGGTGCTGGGCAGCAGCCATGTCGGGCGATCTGCCCCCAGCCACGAGGCAGACGCAGACGACGTGGATGCCGTGCTGGGGCTCCTGGTGAAGGAGCACAACATGGACGAGGTGGTCCTGTATGCTAGTGGAACTGGCGTGCAGGTTGCACTGGAGGCGCTGGCGTTGGGTGCTCATGCGGAAGTGGTGACGCGCGTCATCCTGCAAGGAGGCATCGTGTCACCGAAGAGCAGCAAACTCTTTTCTGTAGAAGCAACCAAACGCCGCCTCGAGGTGGCGCGTGCGCTCATCGCAGAGAAGCGCGGTGATGATGCGACGGCGATGGCGAAGGTGTACGACATGGCAGTAACGCCAGCGCGTCTCTCTCGGAATGCGACGCTGACGGTGCAGGAGGCGCTATGGCAGCCGGTGTTGGGGGAGTCTGACTCTACCTGTAAGCAGACGCTGCGCGGGGTGACGGTGCCAACGCTGTTTCTACTATCAACAGAGTCGTCGTACACGGCGACAGCGATGGACGCCGTGCCCGCGGCGCAGCGCGCGGCGAGGGATGCGATTGGCCTGCCTACCGAGGATGTCCAGGTCACGCTGCTCCCAACCACGATCGACGAACATCGACGCGCGCTCAACGGAAACGGTGCACTGGCCATGAAGACCGTCAGTGACTTTCTTCAAAGGACTGATGCGCGCCGTACACAGCTCAAGGCAGGCGCAACAGTTGTCGCCCACGATGCAAAACCAAAGAAAGGCGTCGCGCCTGTCAAGAGGGTCTGTGCGTGAACGTAGAGTACGCATGTCGACTCCAAAATGGGAGAGGGCACGCGGCTCTTAAAACAAAGGAAAAAGATTCCCCTCTTGTCGAAAGCCCTTGCTTTTCGAGTCTGTGGCTGCAGAAGCTGAAGTGGCGCTCTGCCACCTCTGCTCTCTCTCCCCGCCGTCTTCTGATTGCATCGCCGACCGATGGGTGCACACGCGCAGTCCGGCGCTGCTGACACGGTGTACCCCACCCAAAGGTCGAAAGAGCAACAGCGATGCATAAAAAAGACGCACAGAGTTCTACAACAATTATTTTGAAAGTGGTCTTGTGCAAAGCGTACGGCACCTCCGACGTCCCGGGACGGGTGGGCTGTGGGGAGGCACAGGTGCCGGCAGGATGGCGAGGGCACCCCGCATCCAAGTATCGAGTCCTGCAGACTCCCACGTGCAGAGTCGCCGCACCGTGGTGTGAGATGGCGCGGCGTGAGGCAGCAGGGTGCGAGGGATGGCCCGCAGGCAGGGGTCTGCAGGGTCTCGGAGGGCCCGGTCCTGAGAGGCTGGCCAACGTTCTCGGCGAGCTCATGCGGCGTGCGCGTAGCTCATCTCCTCCCCTGCTGTCCCGGCACGACGGACGCCACGGGTACCGCCCTCGAGCGGGACGCTTGGCGGCGGCGCGCTTTGGGTGAAGGCATGCAGGCCACCCGCGTCTGCGTCTGGCGCGGATGGGGCAGCGTGCCGCCGGCGGGTGGACGAGAGAGGGAGGGGGAAGCCAGAGAGAGAGCTGGTTGGACGCGTGGCCCGATTCGATGGCAGGGCAGGCCGGGCGCGTCCCAGACGACCTGGATGTCGCAGTGGTGCGGCAGCGGCGGTGGAGCAGCTGTGGTTGCGTAGACGCGTATATGGATTCTCGTGTTCGTGGTGGAATATGGACACGTTGAAGAGAAAGACAACGCGGCAAAAGCACTTGCTCTATAACGATTTTTCTGGCGTTGCTGTCGTGATTTCTTTCTCACTTACCACCCACCCTCTCAGGCGTCAGGCACTCTCGAGCTGTCTCCTGCAGCGGTTTCTCTCTCCCTCAGTGTGGCGCTCCTGCACCTCGTGGATGACGCCTCCCGCCTCTCCCTTTCCCCCTCCCCACCCCCACCCCCGCACACCATTTCTGTTCTTCTTGATGTACAGGGTAATACTAGAACGACAGCACCTTGCGAACGTCGCGTTCTTTTTCCTTTCCTTTGTTTTCGTTCTCGCTTGTTTGTTGTCGATTCCCCGTGCCGTTAGGACTGGAGAGGATGACCGGACTTGCCCGCGTGCACCGTGGTGGCGCAATGCCGTGTCCTCTCTCCGCCTCCTCAATCCTCTCTGAAGTCGCCGCACACTACGCAGGCATACACACGAACGTGCAGACACAGACAGTGCGCATGGCTGCCTCGACGGCAACACCCACAACAGTGCTGTCTCATGTATATGAGCCACACGCCTGTCTTCCTGTTTTTGCAAAGTTTCGCTGCCCCCCACCCCCCACCCCTGCGTATGTTCCCTGAGGTAGCTGTGCAAGCATGGCGGTGAGGAGGAAGGATTTGAGCCTCTTTCGGTCTCCTTTCTCAGCCGATGTGAAGCAAATTGATGTCGTTCCTCCTATCCCTGTGACCTTCGCAGTCTATTAAGAACAACAACAAACGAGAAGAAAAGCGAAAATGTATACACAAAGAAAACGGCAACAACGTCACGTTGCCGCCTCTCTCACACACGACGACATCTCCACAGGAATGCAGGCGGAATGCATTGGCACGATGCGCTCCTCTGTGGCGCTGCATGCCCGCTCGCATGCGCATTTCTGTCCCCTCCCGTTTTCGTCACTGGACATTTTCGGGAGCAGCACAGAAGCGATATCACGCAAGCATGGGTCGCCACAAACGAGTGCGACACTTGCATTCAAATGCAGGAGATGTAGTCGAGCAATGACCGGCAGCGCGTATGGGAACGGTAAACTTCGCTTTTTCACGCATTTTCTTCCCTTTTTTTCTTTGTGTGTATGTGTCTGTCGCCTTCTTCCATCTCCGCGCCTGCGCGCATCTCTCCCACTCGCTCGCGCGTGCACGGGCTCTCACACATTTGCCCACACCTCGCGTGGTCTCGCAGTGCCCCTTCTCACATTGAAGGGTGATCATCTCAGGATCTCTCGATCTCTGCCAAGCGGAGTACCGGGAGAGCCTACAGGAGACGCGCCCCGTTTCTTCTTTTTCTGTTGTTTGCTGTGGGGCCCTCGAGGAGGCGGAGAGCACCATCGTCATGTGCGGAGAACGCACCATCATAGAACAGGGGAAGAGAAATACAATCATCGGGGGGCTCCTTTGCCGTTTTTTTTTTTTCAGTTCTCGTTTTGTTTGTTTCTGGGATTCCGCCCTCCCTTCCGCCTTTTCTGAGCAGTTCGTGTACACGCTCGTTCACCGACGCATCAGCGCAGATCTGGTCACCTACGTGCGACTTTCTCCACTCCATCCCGCCTCAACCCCCCGCTTCCCTGCACGTTCTCGCGCGTCACTATCTTTCGTGCTCTTGGTAATACGCACTTCGCATGCTCTCGGAATCCGATGAAAGCACCTATACGGTGCACGAGGTCCATCATGATGACCACGGCGCCGTGTCAAAGCAGGTGGAAAGTCAGAAGGAGCCAGAGCCGAGCTCGCCGCTGGCGCACTACTACCGCCTCGGGACAAAAGAACGGCACACCTTTGACGAACACATGCGCCAACTTCGGCAGCAGGTAGCTGCGGTGGAGCGGGAGCGGCAATTCCGTGTGTCGCACCCGTTCCAGCCAAAGACCTGTACGCCCTCTGCCACTGCCAAAGACGCAGTCACGGGTGAAGCGCTGGCCGACAGCCCAGACCGTTTAGCACATCCGGTCGCCTCTGGCATCGGGTCGTTCTCGTCACCGTCGGACGTGCGTCCGGTCTTTGATCGCCTTGCCGCGCAGGCGGTGCAGCTGGAGATGCGGAGACGTCACCGCGAGGAACAGCGGCGGCGAGCCGAGGCAGCGTCTCTACGTGGTGCTTTTCAGCCCCAGATCAACCACACAGCCCCCATCTACGCTGAGCGCTTGCAGCACCTGGACTTGGCTCCTGTGGAGGAACGACTTCTCCACTACGGCGAGTTCGTCGCTCGCGAACGCCAACGGAAGCAGGAGCTCAAGGAGGTGGAGCAGGCAGTCGCGTGGCAGTCTACACAAGCATCTCTGGTGGGTGCAAGTACCCCTCAGCTACGAGATCCGGAGGAGCGTCGCCGACAGCAGGAAGAGTTCCTGGCGCGCAATGACCGATTTCTCGCAGAGCGGTCGAAGCACCGCCAATACGCAGAGGCGGCCGCCGCGGAGGCCTTCACATTTCAGCCCAAAATCTCCGCTACGTCCGCTGCGCTTGACGAGGCCCGCCAGCGCTCTGCAAACGACGTCTCTACTGTCGAACTGGGCCAGCTCCTCAACCGCTCTGTCGACGCGCCGGGTCTTAGCATCTCCAAGACCTCTGCCAGCGCTCGGCGCCGCAGCGACGCCCTCTACGCGTTAGCAGTGACTCGGCAGCGCCAGCGGATGCAGAAACTGCATCACAACAGCACTGACAGTGGTGAGAGCATTGACGGTGTCGACAAAGGCAAAGCTGTCGAGGACCCGAAGGCGACCTATCAGCCACTGACGAACCCGATGTCAGAGAAGTGGATCGCCGAAGGAGCGCACGGGCCATTCTTCCAGGAGGGATTTGTTCGTCGTCAGGCACTCTACGAGGAAGTGAAGCGGGAGGAGGCGGCACTCCGTGCCACCGCCACGCAGGAGCCAGAGCTCAGCAACGGCAGACCTGCCACGCACAAGGTGGATGCACAGCAGGTGAATCAGCGCCTTTACTACAACGCTAAAATCGCGCGCGAGGCTGCGGAGCGGCGTAGACAGGCTCTGACGAGTGCACGTGAGTGTCCCTTCCGCCCACAACTGTCGCCGGGCACGAAGTACGTGCTGCAGCACATGTCCTCCCGTGACGGCGATGTTGTGAAGCGGTTGACGTCGCAGAGTGGCAGAACCCCGAGCCGCGGTGCCCGCGCTGCCGTTGACAGCGAGCTATACGCTCCCGCACCGGCCCACCAGTCTCCCTTGCAGGGCCACTCTCGTAGCCCTTCACAACAAGGAATGACCGAGGTGACGAACTCCACTGAGGTCGTGCATGACACCCGGCAAAGAAGAAGGTCCTTGTGCACGGTGTCACCTCGAACAGATGCGCGAGGCGAACATGCCGACAGCAACGGTGACGAGCTACCGGCCCCGCAGCAGCAACAACAGCAACGAAAACCGCATGGCCGAACTTTGACGCTTGACCAGGTGGAGCACTTTTATCAGCGACAAATGGCGGCTCTCCAGCAGCGGCAGGACGTGATTCAAGAGCGCAGGGAGGGAAAGGCGATGGAGGAACTTGTGGAATGCACATTTCGGCCCCGCACTAACACGGACCGACATGTGGGTACAGAGGCTGGCGCGGGGGAGGTGGCGAGCACTGCGGTGTCCGTGAATCACGTTACTGGTGTCTCGGCGTTTCTTGAGCGGCAGGCCGCCGCACGAGTACGCAAGGCGGAACACGACGAGCTCCTGCGCACCGTGGGCCTTCCACGGCACAAGCGTGTCGGGAGCAACGGAACATCTTCGCGTATCACGACCCTGACCCCGTTCAAGTTCCAGACGGAGGTGCGCCGCCAACGATTGTCGAGCTCCCCGCTTGAGAACAACCAGAATCGTGAAGCCGCCCCCTTTTCCATCGCAGCGTTGACGACGGCAGAGCGCGCGTTGCACGAGGCGATCGAGCAGTCGCGCCGGTACCCGCGCGCAAGCTCGCAGGCGCCGCTCTTTCCTCTTCCCGGGTACGCGCATTCAAGCGAGGATGGCGTGCACTTTGACGACCCCGGTCATGTTGCGGCGGGGTCGAAGGGCGCCGAGGAGCCGACGTCACCCGTACCCCCTTTAATGGTGTCAACGGAGAAGAAAAGGCGCGGGGATGCAGCCGGTGTCGGGGTCGGCTACGATCGTCCATCGCTCTTCTCCTTGATCTCACCGAATACGTTCTCTGGTCGGAACCTGGGCTCCGCCGCTTACGATTCCGGAAACGGAAAGGGCACGCCTGCGGGGCGCAACTTTGCCAGTGACAAGCCATCACCATCTGCCCTGAAAGGCTCCAGGCAACGCCTCACCGCTAGCGCGAAGCGGCACCGTCGAAACCGCTCCGTCTCCTTTGTGGAGGAGACCGCCGACGCGCCACTGGCAGGTGTGTCGCGCAGAGGTGGTAAGTCGTTTGCTGATCCCGCCCACTTGGCGTTCCTCAGTGGAGAGCTGTGAGGGAGGTATGGCGCGCCGCAAACGCGAGGTGCTGTACAGAGCTGCTGTCAGATAGAGGCAACCTTGTCAACCCCGTCACCTCTTCTCTCCCGGGTGTGCCGATCCCGAGGAGGAGGGGGGGAGCATAGAAGGAAAAAAAAACATAGAGAGCATCTGAGCACTTGTGTGCATGAAGCGCCCCGTGGAGACTCTGTGGCAAACCGTGCACCACAGACGCGCAAAACGGACACACAAACAACGCTGCTGTGCGTCTTCGCCTATGCATATCTAACACATGAGAGCTGCAAGCAGACAAGAAAAAGCTGCGGCCTGCACCAAACCGGTGCAGGTGCTGTCCATGGACGCACACGCACACGCTCACAGGCGCAGTTGCCACCCATCCCTCCCCAGGTTTTGGTTTTGCTTGTTCATTGATGCCTCACCCAAAGAAAAAAGAGGCACAGACAAGGAAGGCGAGCACTGTTCAGGAATCTGTCGCGTTGACCCTTGCCCCCTCTCCCTCTCTACATCTCTAGAGTGATATATGCCTTGCTCACTGGGTTCCCTCGACCTTCTGTGCGTTTCTAGCCGCACGGTTCACTGCTCTCCCTCCCTCTTTGTGCGCCCTCTGTGACTGTGCGGGAAAAGGACGGAGAGAACCCTCGAAGGCAACGTTGCCGCGGTGTCTGCACGAACACACACACACAGGCGTGCGCGTATAGATTCACCTGACGACGGTCATAGATTGCCAGCCGCGCCATTAGACACTGTCGCGCTGCTGCTTCTTGCTGGCAGCTCGTGCAGAGACACCGTGACGTCAGAACGGGAACAAAACACCGTGAAAGAATCCAGGTGCACCGCCTGGATCAAGGTGTACACCCTCCTTATGCCGCCGCTAGCGCCGAGGCGAAGGCGCAGGACGAGTGAGCTGAAGTTCCACCACACGAAGCGGCGTCGAGTATCTGAGGCACTGGTGGAGCGAGGCATAGAGAAGGAGTTCGACCGCACACTGCCCTTTTGGCGGTGCTTTATCGATCTTCGGCTCGCCACTGGACGCGTTCCGGAGGTGGTGACGCGGCACACGCAGGTACTGTGCCGCATTCCTTGTAAGATCTTCAAACGTGTTGATGTGGTGTGGGCACGCACCAAGGTACAACTGAGACCGGTGCATGTGCTGACGTGGCAGGAGCGCAAAAACGGGCCGCGGCCTCCACGCGCGAGCTACAGGGTGCCGGCGAAAGCATCCGCAGAGCCTGCTGTAGCACATGCTGGACCAGCCAATGAAACGCCCCCGCCAGTCACCGACAGCGATAGGTCTCTTCGCGTGTACACGATTGACACGGTTCACTTTGTCCATGAAGACGCCTACAAGAGTGGGACGGGTAGCGATCATAGCTTTCATGTGCAATCAGTGGTGTTACGCGATGCACCGCACATTCTGCAATGTGTCGGCGGCTCTATGGTGTCTTTTTCCTTGATCATCTACACGTCACTGCGCCTCGCGCACGCGTGCGACGCGCGAAAGTGCACAGTCCAGGAACTCGGTCGTCAGCTTGAGACGGCCATGGCTGCGTGCAGCGAGAGCAGCTCCACCACGACAACCGAGTCAACGAGACAGCGCGCAAACAACACCTCCTCTGCCGAAGTTACAACCGGCACAGTGCAAAGTGCAGACGCTACTCAGCACGTCCACTCGACCACGCAGACTGGCCGGGCATCTCTTCTCCACGACGGCGATTTCAAGAGAAGTTCTGATATCACTTCCTTTTCGGTACTACGGGCGTGGTGTCCGCCTGCGACGGTGCGTGTTCTCATTCTCGGCATGGGCGGCAACAGCATGGCTCACGCGTTGCGCGTCGTCCTCGGTGGCGAGGCACTCATCGAGGTCGTCGAGGTGGAGCCGGCCGTTGTCGCGTCGTGCATGCAAATGGGCACGCTTCACGATTCTGACACCAAAACGAAGGTGCACTTACAGGACGCCGACCAGTGCCTTGCAACACTTCCACCCAACGCGTACGACTTCATCTACATGGACATCTTCGAGCCGATGCAAGCGACTATGCGAAACCTGCATCCGTGGGTGCTGGCAACACGCAAACTTCTCAAGCCAGGCGGTCTTTTGGTGATGAATGACCATCATCTCCCCTCTGCTGCGGGTGTGGCACCGTACGCCAAAGTCTTTGGTGAAGGGAACGTGCAGGCGGTGAACCTGCGTGGGTGGAGCGAGAGCATCGTCGTGTGCGTCACCCCAGGTGATGTAGCGACGGACAAGTACTCACTGGACGTTTCCAAGACACATGCAGACATCGCATTCAACATTTACGAGACGCTCGTACCCGGGTGGCTGCCTCATTTTTCGTGGTTGGTGAGGGCGAGAACGTATCGACACGAGGGCGTTCGCTGCCGTCTGTGGACGTCGTGACAGAAATGGCGCTCTGGAACGCATGAGGAAGGGCGCTGTCTGGCACATCATCGTCTTTTTTTTATTGCGCGTGTGTGTGTGTGTGTGCTTTCATTCTGGGCTGTGATCACCCACGTGTCGCCACTGTGTATCACGGTGCTCCAGCGTCTGAGCATACTGGTTGTCACATCTACACACATAAACAAACATTAGGAGATGGCGGACTCGGTGCTGGCGTCGAATACTACTGAACGCGCTGCGTGACGCGGGCACTGCAGTGCAGAAACCGCCTCCACGCCTTCGAACCAGAAAGGCGTGCAAAGAGAACTTTCTTGCCTGCGAAATAGGAAAAAGCAAGAGGGGTACGCGTGTTGATCGCGCTGTTTCGACTCTCTCGGCCTCACCGGCCCCGCCAAGTCCTTCTGTAGGCCTAAGGGTGTGTGTGGGTGTGTGTGGGTCTGGGCGTGCACGCGCTGCCTCTCGGACTGGAAGAGAGGAAGATGCCGGACCTCTTTTCCTCTGCACTGGATGGCACGGCAACACCCATTGCTTTTGGTAGCTGGGATTCCAGTGTGCACGTGCTACAATGTCACGAGAGGCCGTGTCACATTCTTCACACGCTCTACCTTTCTTACTCCACACTTGCCTCCTTGTGTTTCTCGGTGACTGCGCGATGGATAACGTCAGTGACGGTCTTCCTACACGCCATTTCTGCGCCGATTGCCGAGAGGGTGCGACAACAGCGTGGAAGCACCGACCCCTCCCCGCCTCCTCCTCCTCCTCACCACCACCACCACCACCTACTCGCTCTCTCGCTGCTCGCAAGGAGAAACACACACACCGGCTCCCCTGCCATCATATGTATTTGGGTGATGAACACGGAGAGTCACACGGCCGCTGTTTTCTTCTCTTTCTTGTGGGTTTCTTGCTGATCGTTCCTCCCCTGAGCTGGCCCGCGTTATGGTTTCTTCTGTTTGCCGTCTCTGCCCCTCCCCCCCCCCACTTCTCCCTTCACCACTCCTTCTCTCTTGAGGGTTGCCGAAGATGGCTTCCTTATCGGAGGCACGTGTAGCACGCTTCACCTCGCGCTGGCTGACGGAGGAACTCAACAGCTTTGCACGGTCTGGTAACTGGGAAGGCGCCCTGCAAACCTTTGAACACATGCAGCAGTCCAGCCTGGTGCGTCGGAATGTGTTTCACTACACAACGTTACTGACGGCGTGCACTCGTGCTGGGCAGATGGACGCCGCCATGATGATCTTTCGTCAGATGAAGGCAAATCAAGTGAAACCGAATGTGTACACGTACACTAGCCTAATCAACGGCTGCGCAAATGCCAAAAAGCTCGATTTGGCGCTGCGTATCTTCGCTGAGATGCGACTGGTTGAGGTCCCACCGAATGTGAAGACGATGACAGCACTCATCTCCGTTTGCTCACGATGCGGGCAGTGGAAGAAGGGCTTCCAGGTGCTGGATCAGTGCGAGGAGCTCTTTATTGCACCGAATGCTCTCACCTACACGGCGGCCATGGACGGCTGCCGTCGCGCCGGGGTGTGCACACCGGCGATAGCGTTGCTGGAAACAAGAATGACAGATCCCAGCCAGGTACGGCCAAACGATGTGACGTACAACACCGTTCTTGGCGCCTGTGCGGCTGCCAAGGATCACAAGTCTGCATTGCGGGTATACGCGCGTATGGTGGCAGACGGCTATGAGCCGATAGAGTACACACGCGAGCTGCTCAAGGAGGTTTTTCGCGGTACATCCCTCGACGGCCTTGCCGACAACTTGACGGTGCGCGTGAAGACGTCCAAGTGGGAGGCGTACGTGCCGGACTCGGATCCGGCCACGGCATTGCGAGCCGCCCAGGAAGGTGGCTGAGGGGGCACACTTTAGAAGCGCATCGGTGAGTGTTTCTCTCCCTTGTGCGTGCATCCACGTTCACAGAATGTTTTCTTCTCCCCGCTCCCACACTCTTCTCCTACGTGGCGCTCATGAAGGTGTGCTGCGAGCGCAGATTGCTTGTTATCGTGCGTGGGTGCGTGCCTGTGTGTCGCTGTGTGTGTGCGGTTGTTTGATGGTCTCCTTGAGTCTCGTGCTTATGCGTGTGTGTGTGCAGAAGCTGGACTTGCTCGCTCTGCAATCAACGGAAAAGCGAAGAAAACGAGGAACAGCTGTGGCGGTATCCACCGTGGCTGACTTCCTTTGCCCTCTGACTCTCCTTCGCGGTATACTCTCCTTCCAGTGCAAGCAATTACCTTCGGTGCCCTGCACGACACCCCGAATGAACTCGCGCTGTTAGCAACGATATGTATAAATTACTAGTAGCCTCACCCTTTTGTATCTCCCTCCATTGTTCTCCGTCTTTCCCAACGCACCAATCACTCGTTGAAGTCTCTGTTGCCCCGCAGACCACCTCGGTGAACAGTGTCCCATCTTTCTCCCTGTGGTGTGATACATACGAAACCACGGCCAGTCTTTGACCTGGTCAAAAGCGAGGCGACGGGTTCGCCCTGTGTGTCCACTGGCAAAGCGAGTCCGGGTGAGCGGCCACCTTTTCGACCACTGACCTTTCTTGGGCGGACGAAAGCGAACAAACAAACAAAAAAGGACAAGGCACACAAGACGGACGCACAGGGATGAATCAGACAAGTATGGAGGAGCTCCTGGCAGCGAACGCGGCTGCCGCCCAGGAACTCCGCGGTGTTGCCGTGCTGGATGTGCCTGCCTTCGACCCTGATGGCCCTCTGCGGACGTCCAGCAGCAACAGAAATGACAGCAGTGCGATGATGTCCGAGGCGATGCGACGACGCGCGAACGTGCTGTGCCGAGCCCTGTACCCACGTACTGCACCACCCTCCACCGCCGCCGTCGCGACATCCTCCAATAGCGGCGTCGAAGCAGATGCCGCTACGCAGACCGATCCTTCCGTCCGCGATGTAGTACGTCAAGGTATCTTGGCCGTGGTTAGCAACACATCCGGTGAAGGGGCCAGCAAGCCCTCTGCGTCGGCGAGCAGCGGCGTGCTGACGTACAAGCGGGCTCGCGACGGTGACGACATTCTGTCGGTGAATCCGGAGCAGCTAAAGGCCCGCAGCGCTGTTGTTGTGTCGAAGGCAGCCGCGGAGGAGGCGGACGCGCGGAAGTACTCTCCTCCGCCAAAGTGGAGGCTGGCAAAGGTGCTTGTTGGCCATCAAGGCTGGGTCTGGGCGACGGCTGTAGAGCCTGGCAACAAGTGGTTTGCGACCGGCAGCTTTGATGCCATCATCAAGGTATGGGATCTCGAAACAGGGGTGCTCAAGATGAACTTGACGGGGCACAAGGAGGCCGTTCGGTCTATCTCGCTCAGTAAGGTGTCTCCGTACATGTTCAGCGGCAGCGACGACCACTCCGTCAAATGCTGGGATCTCGAGCGCAACGAGGTGGTGCGCGAGTTTTTTGGACACAAGAGCGCAGTGCACTGCGTCGCGGCCCATCCGTCATTGGATGTGGTCATTAGTGGCAGCCGCGACAACACGGTGCGTGTCTTTGACCTGCGCTCCCGGGCTGTCGTGCACACGATGTTGGGACACACCGACAGTGTGATGTCGCTGGTGGTGCAGCAGGAGGAGCCTCAGGTGATCTCCGGTGGTAGCGATGGGTTCATCTATCTATGGGATTTGGCGTCCGGCAAACCGCTTCAGCGGCTCACGCGTCACAAGAAGCCGGTCCGTGGACTGGCCTTCACCGCCGCCGGCGACGCGCTCGTGTCGTGTGGTGCCGACGAGGTGCGTGTATGGAAGCTGCCGTCAGGCGACTTTGTCACGAACGCCAGCACGCGCGTTCTCGATGACCACAAAAGCAGGAGTGCCACAAGCGCCTCCGCGAATGGTGCTGACGAGGTGGGAGAGTACTCGTACCGGTGGAGCTGCTGCGCAGTGAGCCCACGCAATGTGTTGGCCGTCGGCAGTCAAGATGGCGAGTTGGCGTTTTATGATTGGAACATTCCGCAGCCGAGGCGAGTGGCGGGGAAGCACTACGCGCCGTACCAGTGGACGAAAACAAAGTCGCTGCCAGGTACGCTGCACGGTGAGGGCGGCATCAATGCTATCACCTACGACGTCTCGGGCACTCGCCTCATCACGGCAGAGAGTGACAAGAGCGTCAAGATATGGCGAATGCGCGACTAAAATGAGGCCCCGTCTGCGTGTTTGTGTGTGTGAAGGTGTTTCCCCATATGCGCTTCTGTTTGTTGTCTGTGCAAACGCGAGCAGGGCCGTGTTACCAGCTGCGGAAGCGAAAAGTCGTGCTGATTATAGTAGGCCGTCTCATAACTCCAGGGACGACGCACAGGCTCGTCCCCTCCCCTCTCACACAAACAGCACACGCGCGCAAAACAAAACCAAAAGACGTGCGTCAGCTCAAAGAAAGAAGAACTGGCGCGGAAGGAAGGTAGTTTCTTGCGCTGTTGTTGTTGGTCGCTCTCCACAACAGGACCATCATCCTCGAGCCTGTGCAGGAGTGAGGATGGCGTCCATTGTGTTTGACAGCGCGGGAGAAAAGAAGACGGGAGAGGTGACACTACCTTCCTGTGCCTGCACACATGCGTGCCGGCTCCATGCTCGTGTGTGTGGGGGGACGGGAGGGTCGCATCTTGCTCCTATATGGGTGCTCTTCTTCTCGTACTACAACTTTTTTCCCTCTTCTCCGGCTCTACACATCTGTCTGCCCTTGTGTGCTATTTCGTTTCGCCGCGCCGTCTCTGAGATTAGTGCGTCGCCCCAGTCAGGTCTCGGCCTGTGGGCAACCAAAACGACACCAGAAAGCGAGAGACACTTCAGGTCCGTGTTTACTTCTCTTGTCGCCTTATCGTCCTTCCGAGGTTCCAATGACGTCGAGCTGCTCTACCTACACCGGCGCGTCAGGCAGCGGTCATGAACGTGTCACGCGCATTCTCGTCGTTGGCGAGGCAAGCGTCGGCAAAACGCTGCTCATCCGGCGCCTGTGCAACCACGTTTTCGGCGACACTTCCATTACGAGCACCGATGAAGTGTCAGCCCCCGAAAGCCCACATCAATCACAGAATGCAGTGACCGATGACGACCTCGGCCCCGAGTGGGGGCCGACGGTGGGGATCGCCGTGGATGCCCTGAAGCGCACCACTACGGTACTTGACGACACCGTCACCATCCCGAATCTAGCAATGTCCGCACCGTACGATACAGCCTCTATGGCGGGGTACACGGCGCAGTCGTCCAGCTTGTACTCTGTCGAGAACGGCAACTACCCCAGCTCCTTTGCCTACGGCACCTCATGCTTGAACAACGGCTGCAGAGGATCAAACAGTGGGCTCCAGTACCGGGGGCAGGGCTTCGTCGGCTCGAACGCCTCCTTCTCCCTGCCTTATCAGGTGACCAGCGCCTCGTGTCCGCGCCGACAAACCGTGTTGCAGACCGTCGAGTTTCATGAACTAGGTGGCACCCACGGCTATCGCGATGTCGCACGGCTGCTTCTGCGCAACATCCATTATGATGGGGTCATGTTTGTGTACCATCGCCGCAGTCTTACCAGCACACTGTACCTAAAGGAGTGGTACCGCTGGGTACGCAGCGTCTTCTCCGCCTGCCCGGACGTAGGCTACCACTACGGGGCCGAGGCCAACAAGCCGGCGAGGTCCTCGAAAACGATGCCGCGGTTTATGTTAGTGGGCACTCAACTACCCGGTGACGAGCTTCCCGCTGCCGCGGCTGGACTAGCAAAGGCCCCTACGGAGACACTTCACATGGCCTCCGGCGCCATCTCTGACGAGACCCTGCTGGACGGCAACTTGGAGGTGAAGTTGCGCGCTCTGCAGTCCCCGCAAACACTGACGCAGCGCCGTGGCGTGTGGTGTGCACTGAGCAAGGTGTTCCGTAGGCTAGCGTGGCCGTACCACGTGTGCTGGTGTGCGTCGCACCCGTTTTTCCTCCTATCGAAGCAGTATCAGGAAGAGCTCGGACCGCGCGGCCGACTCGGGGCGTGTGGCTCATGCATCGTGGAGCGATTTGTGTGGCTGCTTTACCAGGCTGAGCAGGCACTACTGTACGTGATGGCGGTCATTTTGTTCGGCCCCTACCAGAAAGCTGTGGTTCTTGGTCACTCACGCTTGAAGCAGACTCTGGAGGAGATGCTCAAGGATGAGCTGTGTGTATCGCAGGCGCACGTGTGTCGCCTGGACAGCAACATCTCCCTGCAATCCTCCTTGGACGATGTGGTTGCATTCTTTGACATTCTCCTTCGCCGAGATGCATCGGACGATGGACACTGAGACGCATGAAAATGATCAGTGTTTTTTTTTCTTGTGTGTGTATGCGTCCGCTGTGGACGGCATGAGGGGAGAGGTGCTACCCAACCTTGCTCTCACTCGCCTCTCTCCTCACTCCTCTCTCATTCTGCATACTTGCTCTTGATTCGCTCTGTGTCGATTCTTGCCGCGTTTCTTTACTCCCTTCTTGGTCACTCTCATGACCCCCACCCCCACCACTCGCTACTTGCTTCCCCCCTCCTCCTCCTCCCACCCCCCTCTCAGTTCCTCTTCTGCGGTGGTGGCACAGAGGGTCATGCGCGTCTGTGCGAGTGCGCGGTTGTGTGCGTCTCTCTGGGCGCATCATCTCACACGGAGTTTTCTTTTCCGTTCGTCATCTTTTTCTTTCTCTCCATCCGAATCACCCAGACATAGGCACACGCTCCTTCTGCCGTTGTGCGCGTCTTTGCTTGTGCCCCAGAATGTCAGGTGGAGCGTGTGTGTCTTTGCTGGTGTGTGTCTGTCTGTGTGTGGGTGTGTGGGGGTGTCGGTGTACATCCGGGTGGGCAAGTCCTCGTCATAACCTCCGCGTCACTGTCTTCGTGCTCTTGCGCGCTTTAGTTTTTTTTTTGGTCTTGTCTTGCAGTCGTTTTGCGCCAAGTCGCTTTGTCTGCTCCTCCTCCTCCCTGGAGCCCAGACATCAAGCGAAGGGAATGGGAGGGGCTCGTGCGTGAGGAGGCGAGGAGAAGGACATCGTGCACCCGCTGCCACAGCGGCCAGTTTCTAGCATACAAACCAGAACTACATGAGGACAAACTTTTAAGAGTGACAAGTCGAGTCCGGTGATTTCGATCCATGATCCCTTTTTCAGAAATGGGAACAGACGCAACGTGTGCTGTCCCCTCCACTCCACTGCCCCTTGCTCACACACACACAGGAGAGTCTCCCCTTGGCGTCAAATCTGTTTTCTTTTTGCGTGTGTATGTCTGTGGCATGGCTGCTCTGACATGTAAACCGGTGCGCTGCTCGTTTATGGGAGAAAAAGGTGGCATGTGTGACACACACGCCCCAAATGTGGCGTCGAGGGAATGATGCGTGTCCTTCTCAGAACGGAGGTCACGCAGCGTGCCATCAGAGGGAAAGAGGAACACGGCGTGACGTACGCCTGGGCCTCTTTCACTCCCTCCAAAATGATAGAAACACGCGCACATGTCTCACCATGTGTCGTTTGCATGCATAATTCACGTTTTTTTTGTTCTTATCCTGCTTCTTTCTCTCTTTCTTCTCTGTTCATACCTGTCATCACGCCACTCACTCACACACGCTATCGCCGGACACAACATACTTATTTGGTGTGTTCAGTGTGCCGCTCCGGTCTTCAAGCTGTTGCCCAGTACCTAATATTACGTTCCTACGCTGAGGTTTTGCGCGTGTGGGAGTGCAGACGTGGGCACCCCGCGGGAGCAATAAAGTGAGCCCCCTCGAAAGACCGCTTACATGTGGGTCTTTGTTGCGTGCGTCTACGGTGAGCCGCATCTTTTTTTTTTTCGATCGACTCGAGTGCGACTGCCGCGCAAGACGGCAGTCAACTTGGTGGGGCAACTAGGAGGCGACGAGCTCTTTACCTAAGTGGACTGTAAACGCTCTCTGACCATCCCTGCGCTTTCTCATCGCCGTATCTGTCTCCTGTTTCACTCCCTCATTTGATTTCATCTGTACACACACATATATATATATATATATACATCTGTTGGACCTCTTTGTTTGATTGACGCTGTTGTTGCCGACGTGGGGGAGGAGGGGGGGTCCCACGTCGTAAGAGTCGCCGGAAAGAGAAGCGTACAAGCACACAGACATTAACACGCAAAGTGGCCTACATACCCCACCCCACCGCGTGTCTCTCTTATGAGGTGAGGTGCTTCTCTTTGATTTTCTTCTTTTTCTTTTCCTTGTTGATTTCCGTGCAAGTGTTTGTGTGTGTGTATGGGGAGAGAGGCGGCACTGAAACTGGCTGAGAGATAGAAACTCACATTCCACACTGATTAGCATTTGTTTATATATATATATATACTGCCTCCTCGCGTGCGTGCGCGTGTGTTTTCTGCGTGGGATCGACTCAAGTCACAGGTTTCACTTTTTAAGTGCAGTGTCACGGAGCGTCCCGCTCCTCACCCCTATTCCCTCCCGCCCGTCGCTTTTTGTTTTGCGTGTTTAAGTGTGCGCTTCTGCTTCACCGCCCATCGCACAACTCTTCTCGCCATTTTTCTTCTTCGAGCATTGCAGCATTTTGTCATATTCCGTTGGCCTGCGTGCTCTTTCCCGCCTCCTTCCCTCCTCCTCCCTCGTCGGCTAGCATTACGCAAAAAAAAAACGGGCCCTCTGTGTGTCTGTTTGCTCGCTTTCACTGGCCCTTTCTCCTTCCCTCAGCTCTCTGACCCTATTCGTCGCAGTTGCCCTCGTGGCACACAGCTCCACGTATTCTGCTTGAGAAGACACTCCCCTTTTCTCCGTCAAGAGAACAGAATCAGCGTGCTCTTGTTTTTTGTTTCTTTTCCTCCTCCCTCCTCTCTGTGCAGCTGTAATCGCCATACATACATACACACACACACAGATCCCGCCCTCCACCGTGGGCCCTTCAGCGCTCCTCTGTGCACCAATGAGACGAGCAGAAATCTGCACAACGAAGAAAAAGAATACGCACGTCGAAACAAAGCCCTTGAAGGGGTACGAGGACACACGACGATCATCGTAATCCCCGCAAGTGACGAACACGGAGAAGTGGCCGCCGCAATGGACTCGGATCTGAGTAAAACCTTTGGGTCCGTGCGATCAGCGCACGCATACGATCAACGTGTCAGCAGCACCCGCCAGGCATCCTCCTCGTTCGTCAACATAAATCAGAAGCGCTCGTGGCGTCCCCCATCGTCGCTGTTCCAGCCCATTCTGGACTACATGAACTGCGCCCCATTTGCGCTGGCGGCCGCCAATCCGTTTCTGCGCCTCTTCGTCGAGCGCAACGTGGAGGGCGGCGGCTTTTCCATGCGCGACTATCAGGTCACTCCGACCCTGCTGGGGCAGAACAGATGTGGGTGCGACGTCGCCGGCGGGGCAGACGCACTCACTCAAGAAGGCATCACCCCCATGGTGAATGGGGGTTTGTTTGGAGACTGTCACGCGCTCGGCTACCGCGCGGCCGCTGCATACAGCGGTGCCTGTCTGGGCACGAGCGGCTTGGTCGTGGAGGAGGACGGTGTTATGGAAGCCTGGTGCGGTAAGACATGTGATGACGAGAACTTCCGTGACGGCGGCACCGGCCCACGATCCGGTGCGAGCGCGAGCGTGCCGCGTATAATTCCACTCTACATCAGTGGCGTCGACGCACCGCAAGGTCTGAGCCCGCTGTCGAATCACTGCTACCCGTCTGTCGGCGTGAACCGCGTTGCTCCGTCCACGGCGCAGGCCGCCAGCCTCTCACTTAAGTCGAGCTCTGCCGCTCCGGCTGGCATGCGGGACCGCATGTGTCTTTGGGAGTGCGGACAGAGCGCTGCGCTCGAGATTTCCCTCTGCGTGTGCATCACCTGCAAGTCTGACGCGGCCCTTCATAATCTCACCCTGGGCGCGTGGTGGCTTTCACGCTACTACGGCGTCTCGCTGCGACTTCACCACCTGCACCCGGCGCAACTGGCGGCCTTCAAAGCTGCGCAACGCGCCCTCTCCCCGAAAGAAATTCAGCTGGAGCACTGCGTCATCTCCGAGGACATGCTGCAGTGTATATCGACGTGCTCCGACCTCTTGTCCCTTACCATCATCTCCTGCTCGGCGTCGCAGCAGATGACGCTGCGGTGCATCGATTCCATTTTGCGCAAGGGAAACGAGCTGCGACCGGTTGGCTTCTCTGATGCACACAGTGCCCCGTTGGACGGTGACGCGAGTGGAGGAAAAGGCACACACGCCATGCGCCAGGTTTTCGGCATGTCACGCAATACTAATGGGTGCCTTAAAAACGACACGCCAGCCGAACCCGACCGTGAAGTGACGAACTGGTACCTCTCCGGTGTCCGCTCTCTTGGTTCGTTGAAGCAGCTGCGCTGCTTGCACATTCTTCACACCCCGCTGCACGAGACCTTTCTGCAGGCACTCAACACGTGCTCTTCTCTGGAGTGCATCATACTGCATCGCTGCCGCGGCGTCCGCTCTCTGGAACCGTTGCGGCGGCTGGAGCATCTCCAGTCGCTGAGCCTTCATGGCCTCTCCGTCACGGACACGGACCTCCTGTCGCTCGCCGGCTGCACGCATCTGCGGCAGCTGGTGCTGGACGAGTGCCGGCAGATCACAGACCTCAGCTTCCTTGCAAATCTTCGCGGCACGCTAGAGCGCCTCTTGATGCCGCGGACGCTGCTGTCCAATGTCAACATGCAGCACATTGGGCTGTGCGACAAGCTTGTCGAGCTGCACCTGCAATCGCTTCGTCAGCTCACGGACATTGGCATGTTGAAGGACCTGACAGCACTTCGTGTGCTGAACCTGAGCGACAACCTCGTAACTGACGAGGGCTGTAGTGCGCTACACTGCTTGCCAAGCTTGCAGCGGCTGAACCTGGCATCCTGTCGCTGCATTACGTCTCTCGCCGCGGCTTTCACCGCGTCGGGGCGCTGGATGCATCGCCTTTTGTCGCTGGACTTGTCGCACACAAACATCACCGACGTTGGTGTGCAGTTTGTGCAAGAGTGCACTGATTTGCGATACCTGAACCTGTATGGTTGCCGTGAGCTGAGGCTGCTGCCTTGGCTGCAGAAAATGATCTCGCTTCGGTGGCTGAACCTTGGTGGAACTCGCGTCACGAACGAGGAGACAAAGCACTACCTGCCGTGCGCGCGCAACCTGCGCTTCTTAAGCCTGAGCGGCTGCTCTAGTGTGCGCTTGCTATCCTTTGCCGTCAAGCTGCATCACCTGGAGTACTTAAACCTCGAGTCGACAAGTGTAGCGGACAGTGAGCTCTCGTGCCTGTGCCACTGTCGCAAGTTGCGCTACCTATCCCTGGAGTCTTGTGTCGACATCCGAGACGTGTCGCCGCTGTGCGCACTGCCGGCGCTCTTGGAACTCAACATTTCGCTGACGGCTGTAGGTGCCTCGGCTGGCGGTGCGCTGAGCACAACGTCTGGCGGCAGCGATGGCCGGAGCACTCCGCACGGGTCGTCCACAATTATTTCATCGACATCGAGCGCTCTGTCGGCAAGGTCCACGTCGCCACTGTCCTCGATTAGCTCTGCGTCACCTGTGTCACCGAACATCGGTGCTAACCGCTTCCCTGTCGTGCAGGTGCTGCACTTGAACGGCTGCAGTCGAATGACGCGACTCGAGGACCTGTCGAGGTGCTATCCGCAACTGCGCGTGCTTTACGCTGATCGCATCTCTGTAATGCCACCACGTGGTGTTGGCATCGGCTTCACTAGGATGGATGAGCGCCGGCGCCTTGGCACGACGCCGCGACATCGGGGACTGCTGCAACACACGCGCAGCGTGAGCGTGAGCACTGACGAGCCGCATAGCGAGGGTCCACCAGGTGCCAACAAGTCGGCGGCGCACATTCATCAAGTTCAGCAGCAGTACCTGCCGCAACCACCGGCTGTACCGCGACCTCGCACTCCGCACGCAGTGACCTCCTGCCACCATTCCTATCCCCGGGTGAGTTCGTGTGGAAACGAGCCGCGGGCAAAGAGCCGAGCAGTGTCCCTGCGCTTTCCAGGCGAGGCGGCTCGCGTACTGCGGCTAGTGCTCCGACGCAGCTCGGTAACCGACGTGATGCTGGAACAGCTGTGTGCCACGTTTGCCTGCGTCTCCTGTCTTGACCTGACAAGGTGCACGGAGGTGCACTACCTCTCAGGCTTGGAGAACCTGTATGCGCTGAGGGAGTTGACGCTGACACAGTCGTCCGTCGACAACGATGGTGTGCGTGTCGTTAGCGCTTGCGAGACACTCGAAGTGCTGCGCCTCACCGAGTGTCGCGGTGTTACGGACGTAAATTGTCTCGGCGGCCTGCGCAAGTTGCACGTGTTGTGTGTGGCGCGGACTCAGTTGACCAACCAAGGGCTCGAGGGCATTGGACACTGCCTCGCGCTGCAGTACTTAAATTGTGCCGAGTGTCGTTACTTGTCTGATGTCAACGCGCTCAGCTCTCTGAAGCACCTGATCGAGCTTCATCTCGAGCGCACCGACGTTGTCGACGCTGGAATTCGTGGAGTGATGCGATGCTCGGCGCTGCAGCGCGTCTACTTCACACGGTGCCAGCGGCTCACCACCATGGGCGATGTTAGAGCGCTCTGGCCACAGCTGGAGGTCCTTGACGTTTACGGCACATCGATCCCGACGCGCGTAGCTGGTCAAGGGCAGCAGTTTGCCTGCGCTGTCATGTAGCGCAGACTGGAAGTGGCACTGTTTTCTGTTTTACTATTATCATTTTCGTCGCTCTCCGTATGTGCATATGTGTTAAAGTGTAGATGGCCCGTGGCGTTGACGTCTTTGTTGTTGCCGTCTACGATACATCTCTGCGTCCTGTACGGGGGGAGGGTGGATGGCGCCCGCCTTCCCTTTTTCGCCCACGTTTATTAACGGCCACGCTCCGTCCTCGACGGAATGTATGTGTGTGTGTGTGTGTGTGTGTCATCGTCCGTGTGCCGAAGTTGCTCATGTGCCATTGTCTTGTTGGGCGTACTCTTTCGGGAGATGTGCTCCACCGGCACTGGGAGGGAGGCAGCGAGCAGAATACGAGCGAAGGAACAGAAGAGAGAAAAGGAGGGCACAGAAAAGGACCTCGCCCTTATATACGTGTGCTTGCTGGGCTGCAGACAGTGACCTCTAGACACGCATTTTACCACGTGCCGCCACGCGGACAAGCACGCAATGCTTAGAACTCACCACCGCACTTAGGGCTCTGTAACAGTCGCACCTACGGACCTCTTGTGCTCAATGGTGGCACCGTTGAGGGTGTTCCCAAGGGCATCCGCTTTCTGATGATCATCTGCCGCTTGATCCAAATACAAACGTGTTCCGTTCACCATCCCCACAAACGCCTCACCCCATCTTTCCTTTTCCGCAAAGTTCTTTGTACCCACCCCCTACGTCACTAAGCATTGGCACCATCGCTGACATTATCCTTGTCCTCACGTTTCACTGCCCGTGCCTCATCACATGGGCTGTACCGCAACGGTTGTCATATTAACCTCCCCCTCCTCCACCTCCTTTGCATCAACGAACCCCTTTCTCCCCCTCAACCTCACCCTCACCCCCTTAAAAAAAGGTGAGCTCGCCATTTCTGCACGCATACACACACACACGTTTTCTACTCACCACGGCTGTTGTGTATTTTCTTGCTGTTGTTGTTCTCGTTGTGTTCTCCTTTGTTTGTGTGAGTTCTGTCCATCATTTTACAGGCGCGTTGTCTCTGCCAGCGCACGCAGCAGAGAATACACGAAAGTCTGCGAAGGAACGCTGGAAAGGATAGAGGAGGAGGAAGAAAAAGAAAGAAACGAGAAGAAAAGCAACGAGAGACTTCTGGCGCGCTGCTCTACCGACGATACAGCCCTTGTGTCTTTGGTTTGTGGACGTGGGTGTAGGTGTGGGTTGGTGTTGTTTGTTTGGTGTTGTGGCACTCTTTCTGCCCCTTCCCCCTTCTTCCCTTTTTTTTTCACTCGCCGCTGTTACACATTTTCACGCACACATACGTACACACACACACACACACACACGCAAGCCTTCTGATCGTGTGCGGACAGGGAGCCGTGCTTTGGCTTGTTCTCTGTGTCTTTTTATTTTCTGTACGTGTATGTTTGTTGTGTGTGTGTGTGTGTGTGACGCGCACTGCTTCTATGATTCAATTTTTTTTTGCTGCACCACACCGCTCTCTCTCTTCTCCCTCCCACTTCTCTACCACACAGAAGCGTGGATGAGTTGACACGATACCCAGGTGGCACCAAACTTTCTCCGTTTTCGTTTCTTCTTGTTCTCGTCATTTGCTTTTGCGGTTTCAGAGACGTGAGACCGCAATAGAAACCCCAGGCGTGGAGACATACTTTGCTCCGTTGTGGTTGACCACCGAGGAGCGGGCCACTGTTTTCTCTTCTCTCTGAGCCCTCCTTCAATCTTTCGTGTCTTGTGTGCCTTTTTTGTTTCTCTCTTGTGGTTTTCTCGTCTTCACCTTCTCTGTTATGTTGTTCTTGCGGGAACACACGGACATGCACAGTTCCGGGTAAAGGCTGCCTGTTGTTGTTTTTTGTTTGTCTGTCTGTGTGTGTGTGTTTGTGTGCGTCCTCCTCTTAGCCACCGCCTCCGTTAGGTGATCCTGTTGCTTCCCCTTCTCCGTGAGTGCGCTCTGCTCCCTCTTCGCGAGTGAGTTTGTTTTTTTCCGCCTGCTCTTCAACTGCACGCATTTACGTTGTCGCATGCGCACTTGAGTAGAGCGTTGGAGTTTTTTTTTTGCTCGCTGATTGGTCATTGTTGCTGTCGCTCGCTTTGTTGTCCGAACTCCCGCTGACTGGGTACTCTCGCCCGCCTTCCCCTCTCTTCCCTGCCCTCGTCCTCTTCAGATCTCTCTCCTCTTTTGCCTCTGTGTGTTGCCCCTTCCCCCTTTTTTGGGGGGGTCTCCTTTTGCGTCTTTGATTCAGTGGACGTGTGTGTACGTGCCATCTCTCTGTCTGCCTGTCTGTCTGTGTGTGTGTGTGTGTGTGTCGTTGGGTATTGTGGCGTTCACCGGACGCCCTTTTTCGTTTTTGTTTTCTTTGTTTCCTCTTCTTGGTGCAGCGGTGCTCTAGTGGTACCTCTGCCCTTCACCTCCCTTTTCACGCGTTCTCTGTCTCTGTATCTCTGTCTCTCTCTCTCTCTTGATCTATATACGTACTTGTTTGTTTTTTTAGAACTCACTCTTTGTCGCGTGGGTATTTTCTTCTCGTGTGTCTACTCTGTGGATCGCTCGCGCGTGGTGAGTTGTTGTGGGCGGGTCGAACGCTTTCTTCTTTTTTTTTGCTTAGCTCATCGTTTCCGGGCATTTTTCCCCACTAGGGTGCCTGCCCGTCAAGGTGCCCCCATCTCTCGGTGAGTTCCAGCGGGCCGTGTTTTCGAAACGCCTGCACAGACGGACATCTCTTGCGCCACTCGAACGAGCGCAACAACAAAAAGGTAATCCTTTTTTTTTCTGTTCTGACTGCCCACGTGTGATCCCGCAGCACTAGGCCCGCTTGACATCAAGCACGTGTGCGCCGCCGACGTCAAGCCAGGCAGCACCAGAAAACAGGGAAAGTGTATTTCGAGCGGGCTTCGCTTTTTTTACACTCTCGACACTCGCGGAGCACCGACACTCACGAGCGGCAGAGATGAGCGGCATTACAGTGCAGCTCGTATTTGCCTTCGTTGGCACGCGCGTGCCCTATTTTATGCCGGAGTCGACGACCGCTGCCAATTCGCCCGCGCGTTCACCATTTGGCAACGCGTCATCGGTGTCGTTTAACACGGTGGCGCAAGGGACGCTGCGTGCAGACTCTGCTCGGACGTCTCCGCACCTGGCTCCCTGCATTCCGGCAAACGTGTTCACGGCGCAGGGACTCCTGTCCCATCTCGCAAAGGCGCTGGAGCCGTCCCTGCACGCCGCCGCGACTCCTGAGGCCACCACTACCGACTCTGCCTCGCTATCCCCGACGGTTCCACTGCTGTTTCACAAGCCGCCCGTTTTCGAGCTATTTGACTACGCTAGCCTTGACCCGCTCGAGGGCTCAGCGGTACTGCATGATGAGCAAGTCCTGCTTGTGCTGTGCGACATCGCCACCACGGCGCAACTCGTGGAGGCGCTTCAGCTCGAGTGGTTGGAGGTCTACAGCGGGGCGCACCATCCGCACCACCACAGCTCCTCCACATCCACGCTTCAGCCGGCGCATACGACAGACATGGCAGTTTGCACGACGGAAGAGAAGCTGCGAAACGTGGCGCATGCGCAGCAGGCACTCTGCAAGCCCGTTGGACTTCACCTCTCTCTCTTACGGAGGGAGTTGATTGCACGCGGGGTGACGTTGGCTGCGCAGAAGGAGCAGCTCGCACAGATGCGATCCTGCACAGCAGCGGGCACCGGCATTGCTGCCTCTTCAACGGCGAGCGGGAGCGACGGTGTCTCAACGCCCATGCTGTCTGGTCGGGCCGCTTCGTTTCCACTATTGGTGGAGCTGGAGCCGAGTCTGGCCTCAGAACCAGCTCTGCGTGCCACTGATGCCACGCATCTTCAGAAGTTAGAGGCACCACTGGCGCTCTGCGAGGCACGGGTGCGCGCTATCGAATCCCTCATGCAGCGCGCCGAAAAGCACCACACCAAGCTGTTGGAGCTCGCCGCGAGTGAACGTGCAACAGAAGAAGCATTCCAGAGAGGCAATGTCAGTCGCGCCTGCGCGGAATACCTCGAGCGCACCGAGCAGGACCGCAGCGCCGCAGAGGCCATTATTGCGGATTATCAGGTTGAGATGACTCGCCAGCTGAAGGTCGTGCGGCAACTGGTCGCCTACATCACCCAGGTGCGGAGACTGGTGAGCAAGGCAAAATATGAAATGGGCGTAGTGGAGCTCATCCTTTCACGGCTGTCTTTGACGAGCCTGCGACCACGGTTGATGGAGGAGGCGGAGGCGCTGCTGCGCCGCCGCGTCATTGTGCGACGTGCCGCCCGTCGCCAAATGCTGCTGTTGCAGGAGACAGAGTTCGTCGAGTTGCAGCAAGACCTTGAGTCCTTCTCGCAGCGGATGGAGGTGCAGAAAGTGCTTCCTGAGAAGGTGCGCTGGTATCTGCGTGCACCATTGCCCAGTCTTCTGCCCGAGGAAGACCCGGTTGCCACGCTGCTCGATCATGCTCTTATTGACCGCGAGGAGGATGAGGCGCAAGAGCTGGTGGAAAAGACTCGCGTGTACACGGCAGATTCTTCAGACCCGGCAACAAATGCTCTGCAGATCACGAAAGCGCTGCTGCCGGTGGAGCGGCTCGCGCGGCGTTTGGAGGAGGCTCGTGCAAGCGCTGCGCAGTACAAGAGTCGCGTGGAGGAGCTGGAGGAGAGACTGAAAATGTACGAGACTGCTGAGGCGCTTTCACCACCGCCGTTGCAGGAGAGTGTGGTCAAGTCGCCGTCCACGGAAAGACCTGCTGAAAGAGGAGGAATGTTTGAAGAAGGATAGAACGTCGTTGGCCACAAATCGAGTCCCTGAGAGACTCTTCGTACATTGTCTTTTTTTTGTCGTCCTTTCCTCCCCGCCCTCCTGTGGGTGCTGACTGAGAGCGCCGCGTGGTGGTGCAGCAACACATTTCTATACACAGAAATGCGTGTTTATGCACCATGAACCGCCATGGAAAGAGCTCGGCACCTTCCTGTCTCTCACCACGTTTTGTTCCTTGTATCCCGTTTTCGCATCAAAACGCACAAGTCGGACGACAACAGTTAGATGGGATGGTTCTACAGGTATGTCTTTGGGTGTAATGGCAGTGCGAGGAGAGGAGAGGAGAGGAAAGGGGGAGGGTGTGGTGGACAGGGAGTAGTGAAGAGGCTTCTTCCTTCACTCGCTTGCCGGGTTTCTGTTTCTCGTTGTTGGGCCTTCCACGTGAGTCGGCACTCCATGCCGGTTCGTAGGCGCTGATGATCACCACCGTCACCACCCCTCCCACGCACTAATAGCGCCGTGCTGTCCTTTCTCTCTCTGGGCTGTTGCGATGTGCCCCCCGCCCCCCCACCCCGGCCTCTTTCCCTCTCACCCCCACCTCTCCCGCAGATCTTGTGATTTGCTTGTCGTTTTTATCAGCAATGTTGGAGTTGCCTTTCATCACCTCTATTGTGTGTGTGTATGTGCTCTGCTACACCCTTGTCCTTACTCCGCCTCTATTATTAGTGTTGCGCCTGCGATGAGACACGCTCACTCTCGGCCTCCTCCGCCTTCTTCCTCTGCGATTTTCGCTCACCGTTTTCTTTTGTTTTGCTTTCGGATTACCTCTTTTCTTTTTCGTGCGCTCCGGTATACGAGCACTCGCTGGTGAGGGTTCTGTTGAGCACCGTGTTGTGCACACGGGTGGCCTCTTTCGTTTGCAGCACTGAACGTCTGCTCTCTCGCGTGGCGCAAAACATGAAGAATGGGTGGCGTGAATGCGCGTCTGGGGTGGGGGAGAGGAGAGGAAAGGAGAGAAGTGGGGCAGGATGCGTTTTGGAGCATGGGGCGTAGGGGTTCTATAGGGTGACGTCGCACCGTCCGTGCGTGAACTCGAGTGGTCGTGAACGAATGTGTTTTGCGCCTGTGCGTACGCGCGGGATCTCCGGGGGATCTGTAACTCACCCTTCCGGGGCCCACCTGCTTTACTTCACCTCCTCGGCGGCTGCGAGTTCCCTCCGCATCTCGCCGATTTCTGCCACACTCTCTGCCTTCCCAATGTGTGGTTCTTTTTTCTCCCGTGAAACGGCTCTTTTCGCTCGTCCCTCATCGGGACTTTTTTTTTCGTGTTGTTGCTGATTCCAAAGACGCGCTGAGCGCCGGCGCCTTTTATTCGATTGCTCGCTTCACAGACAGCCCGCCACTTCCTCCCCACACTTTGTCCACCCCCCCCCTCCCTTCTCATTACCTTTCAGGCTAACGCGGAATCTTCCGCGCAACGGGCAGAAGCAGGCACGCACACGCACATGCACACAACGACACACCGATAATAGAAAACACTAGAGGGTTCGCAAAGCAGAGCAGCACTGCGTCGGCAACTCCCACTGATGTCAGGGTGTCTACGCGGAGCATTATCATTGTCCGGCGGGTCACAGGTGATCCACAGCACACAACTGCCAGGATGAGAAGTTCCGCAAGCCATGGCGATGACGACAGGACACTCCGTTTTAGGAGGGGTCGTATGAAGGTACTTTGGCCCCTCCCCCCTACACCCGCACCTTCTCCCTAACTCCTTCTTCCACCTCCCTTCTAACCCCTCTCTTCACCCGGCCAATTTGCACCGCAGCTGGGGTGCATCTTTGCGGAAAGTACAGGCATACACGCCCCCCCCCGAAGGACTCTCCCACTTATTGCCTCCCCGCAACCCCCCCACTCTCCTTCCCCGTCACCACAGAGACACTTTTCTGGAGGAAAAGAAAAAGAACTCCTCTCCTATCTCTGCTCCTCTCTTCTTTTGCGTGTTTGTTTCTGTATGTCTGCGTGAGCAGACCACGACTCAGTTTTCGATTTCTTTTCCGAGCTCCCCCACCGCCGCGCGGCGCTCAGCGACAAGGAGGTACGGCAGCCGAGCCTCCGTCTTTTCACCGTTTCCTTTCCTGCGAAGTCGAGCAGACACAAAGCCAGACGTTAGAGCGCGCACGCGCCTCATCTTGCTCCTTATTCGCTCACGCCCTCAACCTGTGGCGTGACCCATCACTTCACTCGGCCGACGGAGGAGTGAAACACGAGACGAGCCGTTGCCGACGTCAAAGGCACACCCGTCCCACAAACGCTGGACTGCTCCTTTCCCTCTCCGCCCCCTCTCACGCAAAGGAAAGTACGAAGCAGCAGTGAGGTGTGTGTGCTACGCGTTCCGAGTGAGGAGTAGAGGAGGCGCGAATCACCTCGGCATAACGAAACCGTGCGGGTCTTCCCTGTTTGCTTGTTTTCTTCTTCCTTCTTTGCGCTGTGTTAAGCGCCTTTCCGAACCTCTCGAGCGTATCCGGGAAGCTGAACGGAGAAGAAAAATCGGCGGACAGGCAAGACCCACACACTCACACACAGACAGGCACACAGACAGACACTTTTATTCAAGTGTACATGTATCTACACAAACGTGGTGCCTGTGCGTTGTAGCACAGCTCCTCTTCGTACCTCATTTATTCTTGTGTGTATCTGCGTACACACAGAAAAAAAAAGATACACGCCACCCCGGCCGCTGTTCCTTGGTGTAGGCGCCCCTGTGTAGAACGACATCTTGCTCCGTCTCTCCCCTCCCCCTCAGGCTTTGTGTGTGTGTGTGTGTGTTTTCTGTTTGTTTTTCTTCCTCGCGGTTGTGTACTGGCGCTGCGGTGCGACTTTGGTGATTGGCGTCTTATTGGCGTGTGCAATTTCCTTTTTGTTGTTATTGGCTTCTTTTTTTTTCGCTCAGCTTGTGTCTGCTTGTGGGAACTCTTATTACGGGCTTTGTCCTTTCTGTTGTTGCTCTTGCCTTGTGCTCACCTCACGTGTGGTGCTTGTCTGTTCCCTGCACTAGCCTGCATTCTTCTTCGCTCTTCTATTTGGCCCTTGCTTGTGTGCGTAGCGGGCCACTCAAGCACACAGGTGGGAGGCGCGCACTTGGACGGACGCCTTTGGAAGACTCCCGTATGGGAAGGCCAGTGTCGTGCCAGTTTTACGTCCGAGTAGCCGTCGCATCTTGCTATCCCTCTCTGCCTTCTCGCAAGTTCCGAGTCCCTTCGTGTTGGTTGTCATGTATGTGTGAGCGTGTCGAGGATTCAGATCATTGTGAGGAAAATCCGCATCAACAGAAGCAGTGTGCGTGCGTGTGCACACGCTTCCATTTGCCATGTCTCTCTTGGCGTTGAACGTGTGCCTGATCAGCTCTTCCTTCGACGTGGTGGCGCTTCCGCTGTCGTCGACGCTTTGCCCTGTCGAAGTGGATGACGACGCCGGGGACACCTCCCTGTGCTACGGCCTCGCGCCACTCACGGAGAAGGGCCACAAAGGATATGGCTATGCGCACTGCACCGTGATGCAGTTCTGTGCGCGTGCGCTGGACTTGAAGGCAGTTCGTGAGATTGTGCGCGAGACGTGGTTGAAGTTCCGCAAGCATGTCTTGGAATCGAAGGAGTCGCTGGTGCTGACCGGAGTCGCGGACGGTCCGATCTTCGCAACAACGGTGGATGGACGCGCTGTGCGGCTGCCAAATATCACGGTGGAGCGCAGCCCCAACCTAATGTGGCTGCACGAGACCATCGTGCGCGAGCTCGGCCAGTACCACGTCAAAGTAGGCTCAGAGGATGTGGCCAAGTCCGCCTTTCACAGGAAGTTCCCCGCCGATGGCAATAGCACTACTCCAGAATGGATGCTGTCCTTCATGAACAAGTACGCTCACGAAAACTACACGCCGCATATTACGCTCGGCGCGTGCACCGAGAAGAACGTGGCGGCGTTTTCGTTTTTGCAAAAGACCGAGATTCCATGGAGAGAGTGCCGACTCGTGGTGAGCCACATGGGCAACTTCTGCTCCTGCTTTGAACTCCTCGAGAACTGAGCGTGTCACATCGACGTTATCACGTTCATCTCTCTACGTTTTGTATCTCTCTTTTTCTCTTCATCTGTTCTCCCGCTGAGGTCATGATGGCTGTGTGCGCCCCACCTTGTAATCCCCCCTCCTCACACCGCACTCCACCACCCCTACACGCTCTCTCTACCTGCCCCCCTCCCCGCTTCTCATCCCATTTAATTTCTTTTGCGTGCTTTTGTGGGCCTCTTGCTTTCCGTTGTGCGTTTCTATCTATTCCTGCTCTACATGTGCTTGTGTGTGTGTGCATGGCGAGGGGTCGCCGTTGTTCGTGGTGCTGGTGGACTGTTTGTATCCTCCGTTTCGGTTGTTCCGCTACCCCTCTTTCCCTCGGTGCCGCGTTCCCAGTCGACCAAAAATCCCCACCGCTTTGGCGTCGATATTATTGGTTGTTACCTCGTCCCTCAATGTTGGTGCCGCTTCCCGTGCCGGCAGCAATGGCTGGCGCTGCGCGGTGTCGTTGATGGTAATTAGTGTCGGTTATGATGGATACGGGTTTAACGTCGTTGTTCGGTCGGTCACGTCGACAAGCGTCAGGCAAGTGACCCCTCCTGTGAAATGGCAGCCACTGCCTGTGGACTCCGTTTGTCATGACTCGCCTCCCATACGTTAGTGAGACGTACGCTCTTTCCGATATCATGACATGCGCAAAGAACCATTGTGAAAGGGCAGACCTCTCCGCGTCACACGAATGCAGCATAGTCTGTGCTTCCGCGCCTGGACGCACCTCCACTGGGACTGCTTCTCCACTGTCGCCGTTGATCCTGTTGGTTTCAGCTGTGTCTTTGCCACTCTTGTTTACTTGTCCGCCCACTGCCTATCCCCTGCCTCTCTCCTTTTCTCTCTTTTCCCTCTCACGATCTCTCATGGCGGCCCTTTCACTTTTCTCGTTTCGCTGCCTCGGTGTCCGTGGTTATCGCAAGCCCGATTTCTGCGCTGCAGATTTGCGTTCGCCTTTCTCTCTCTCGCACGCGCACGCAAACTTTCCGCCCTCCCTCACCTGTGGTGTTGACCAACACCACAACTTGATGTTGTCTCGCCTGGGATAAAGTGCACCCCCAGCGTGGACATACCCACTCCTCCCCCCCTGCCAACCGCCGCGGGTGGCCCTGACCCACAGCCAGAGAGAGACACGAACACACATACAAACGCGTGGGGGCGTACCTCATTCGTTTTCCCGCCCTTCTCTTCCTATTCCTACTCTCCCACACCGTCTTCGCATATCTTTTTCTTATTTGCCGCTTGCTGCATCACACACAGATACACTGCTGAGCGTTGCCGACTGCGAAGAAAGAATGGGCGTCTTTCTCCAGATCATCTCCGTGTGCGCCACACTGGCGGCGCTGTGCATGATGGCGTCGCCCGTGGTTACTGTCCAGAGGATGCGTGCCGCCAAATCGGTTGGGAGCATGACAATCACCTTCTTTTGCGCGCAGTTCCTCAACTGCAACGTGTGGAGCATGTACGGCGTGCAAATGCTGGCCCTTCCGGTGATCATGTGCAACACGTTCGGCTCTGCCGTTTCCGCATATTGCATCCTGACGTTCCTGACAGTGGCCCGCATGGAGGAGAAGGCGGGCCATGTGCTCAAGTCGACGAGCTATGTCGCCTCGTTGAAGATGGCGACGCTCACCATGTTTCTAATCACAATGCTCCTGGTGCTGTTTCTCTATCTCATGAGCTTCTCGAGCAGTGACTTTTCCGCACAGCTGAACGGCATCCTGAGCGGTTGCTGTAGTGTCTTGATGCTGAGCTCGCCGCTAGTCATGGCAAAGGCAATCATCCGCGAAAAAAACGCCGAGCCGCTGCAGCCGGCGACTGTCATGTTTGCGACGCTGAATAGCGTGCTGTGGACGTTGTACGGTCTGCTGAGCCTGGACATGTACATCACAATTCCCAACGTTCTCTGCACCCTGGCGTGCATCTTCCAGATCTTCCTGCTCGTCCGGTACGGTCGTCACCCCGCAGAGCATATCGAGATCACTGCGACGATAGCGCCGGTCCCCCTCGACTAGAAGCGCCCACCTTTCATATGCTGGCGCGCGCGGGAGACGGGCGTGGTTTTTAATCTGCCATTTCCCAATCTTGCGGCGTGCTTTGCCGTCGCTGCTCGCACGTCCCCTCCCCTTGGGTTGCCGGAATGGCGTGCGCTCTCTCTGCGAAAGAGTCACGATAGACTTGTGTTAAAAAAAAACATTGCTTACGCTACATTTTTTTCCTTCATGTACTGGTTGCCAGACTTTGACGACACGGCGAAACGCGGCGTGGTATCGAGGACCCAAGAACACCCCACCACTCTCTGTGGGAGAAAGCCAAGCAGCCCACCCACCCACGCACCCCCACCCCCGCCCAATGCCGAACCACTTGTGGCGGCGACAGGGCCAAGCACCCACAACGTGGGGGGGGGGTCAAAGCGATGTATCGCTACCGATATCGGCGGTCAGGTTGTGGATAGCATAGCGTCGGAGCAACCTGCGACACTGAAGACGCTTGTGCCACTTACATGATAGTCAAAGTGTCGGCAGGATTCGAACATACATCTCACTGCCCCCCCCGGCCCTCTCACCCCGCCCGCTGGTGTGCGAGGAGACTTGGGCCAACGCCCCGGGGAATGCATCCGGCGGTGGCCGGCATGATGGGACCGGCTGCGGGGTGGGTAGACAGTTTGAGTCAGGGACCGTCCCGATATCACTGAGCCAGTGCATTGTGCTGTAACACGCGTGTCTACGGTTGCCTCGCATCATGCGATGGGCCCATGAGAGACCCGAGTAGAGTTGGATTTAACTTTTTTTCCTGTAGGACAAAAGGGCGCGGTAACCAAAAAAAAAAACTGGTTGCAAGACCCGCGTCCCCAGCGCACCGTGCACCATTGGTTTCTCGCTCTCTCTGCTTGACTGTTGTTTCCCCTGATTATCTCGGACGCCTCTGCGAAGGATTGCTTCCTGCACGGGGCCCGTTGCGTCGCGTAAAAGCACCCCCGTACATCGATCGATGTCGGCAGTCCCTGATCACGGAAATATTGCGCAATGCGCCAAAAAAAGAAACGAAACGCCCCCCCCCCCTCCGGCCCGTTTCCCCGCCGCGGCCTCCTCAGCCCCGCACCGAGCCCCGGCCAGAGGCGCGTGGGCCCTGGGCCAGGGCCACCGCCAGCCGGAGGGGGGGGAGGGGGGCCGGCCCCGAAACGTGGCGCGGCCTCGCGCGCAAGGGGGACAACGATGGCGGGTGGGGAGGGTTGGGGGCGGGGCTAAGAGGCGGAGGGGGCCGCCCCAGCCGCGGCATGCCCGGGTTTTCCCCCCGGGTTCATCTCTTTTCGCCGATTCAAAGCACGGTTTCTTGTACATGATGCCAAACAAACAAATGTAGACGCTGCGTGGTTGTGGTCAGCATGAACTAACTCTCGCACGCGACTTAGCCACGCAGCGGGTCCTGGTGAAGGGCAGCGCCGCGTGTTGCTGGGATGTAGATGGGTTCGTCTTCGGCGTCCTGCGCAACCGTCCTGTCGATGGTGGGTGTGTGAGCGAGGAAGTATGGGGTTGCTCGCGTTTCCGCACCGTTGCGGCGCCGGGCAGCGCGTTGCGCCTCGCGGATATCGCCATAGTACGCGAACTGCTCTCGCGCCTCGGCAAGTGCACGAGCGCGCTGCGCGCTGCGGATTTCCGCCTCGGCTGCCGTGCCCCCGCCAGCAAAGGCCTCAGCACGCGCGCGCTCATCGTCGAAGACGGGGTACTCGTCGAGAAACCGCAGCGCTGGAAACGCTGCAATCCAGCGCTTGCGGTAGTGCGCTGTGTGACGGCACAGCTCGTTCCCATGAAGCAGCAGGGTGCGCAGCGTGGCGCGGCTGCCGCACAGGCAGGCACTCGTCCTCTCCTCGTCTTTGATGCAGTTGCTCGACACATCGAGCGACAGCAGACCGGAAAGCCCCTGCACACCGTCGAGGCGCTGCAGTCTGTTGTGTCCTGCCAGCAGCGTCTGTAGCTGCGGCGCCGCCTCGTCGAGCCCGTTGAGTGTCACAATCTGGTTCTGGGTGACATCCAAGGTGCGCAAGGCCGGCAAGCGAGGCATCGAGTCGAGGTGGGAGAGCGCGTTGCAGGAAAGGTACAGAGAGTCGAGGCGGGTAAGCGCGGCGAGTCCGGCAAGGTCGCTTAGGGCGTTGTGATCGAGGTAGAGCACGACGCAGCCGGTGAAGGCTGCGAGGCTGTCGAGCTGGGTGAAGCCGAGGTGGTGCAAGTAGAGCTTTTCGTTGAGCTCAGGTGTCGAGTAGCCCTGGTGTCTCCGGCACTGCTGGAAAATAAGTGACTCCGTCATCTTTGGTGCGCCGGCGACGCCATCTAGGCCGTCGCAAGTCTTCATGGTTCGTTTTGGTTGTACTTGCGTGGTTCAGGTGTGCCTCCTGCCCCGAGACGATGGTGTGCGAGAAGACTTGAGGGCACAGAGAGAAACAGGAGAAGTGAGGGGCAGCGAGAGCAACATTCAGCAGCAAAGACACAAGAACGCCAGGCGAAAAGCCAAAACTGGAGCGTCACGTGGTGCAACACCATGGCAGCAAGTCGGTGCCAAAACAGGGAAAAGACGCACGCCCTCTCATTCGTCGTCTTTCTCCGTTCAGTCACAAGCAACACCGAGGATTCCGTGGAGCCACCAGCTCGAGGGTGGCAGAGGAGAGAGAGAGTGACGCAACCACGCTTCACCGGTGAATCTGCACGCAGAGGACCTGCACCGCGTGCACACTTCCTCGCAGGTTATCTGCTCTTTCTTTGGTCGTCGCTGCGGCGCAACGCGTATGGGAAGGAGCAAGGGCGTTACTTGTTCTTTCCCGTTTTTCTTACTCGTGTGGTTAACACAGCGTTGTCCACGCGTGGCCCAGCAAAAGGTCTCTCGGCAGCATGAATGTAAAGTGCCGTGGATGCAGCGCGACGCCCGCCCCCTCCTCCCCCAACACATACACACCAGACTCACATAGACATGCCAAGCTAGACTAGTTGGTTCCGGATTTGCTCTAAGAGCGGGACCTTGCGCACCTGCAGCCCCTTCGTCGCCGCCTGCACCAGCTGACTCATCGTCGTTGCCTCGCACGCGCCTTTGTGGCAGCAGTAGTACACGCCTCCGAGGGAGAGGCCGCTGCACAACACCACGCTCGCCAACGCCGTCGCCGCCTCCTCTTGAGTGACGTCGACAATTATGGCGCCATCGTGCCGCACCGCGGCACTGCACGCCGAAAAGGTATCGTAGACCTCCACGCCACCTGCCGTGAGAGCGACGCACAAAGCCGTCGTAGCGGCATCCCATACAGCCCCGTCGTCGTGCACCACTTCAATTAGGACCCCCACCAGCAGTTGTGGAATGCGCTCCAGCACCACCGCTTGCTCTGCCACTCCCTCGAGCGCAAGGGCCATGTCGCGGTCGCCAGAGTTGTCAAGGTTCGACAAGGACTCCAAGCTGCGGTGGACTTGGCAGCTGACACGTCCGCGCGTGCCGCGGTATTCCTGAACCAGCTGCTGCGGCGGGCGAACACCGCACAAGACACGCGTCTTTCCAATCTCGACACAGGCGCTGCTGTGGCAGTTGGCCAGCACGTTAGTGGCGACGTGAATGGCGCGCACCGCCCCAGGAGACTCGCGACCGTCAGCTCGCTTCATGTGCGCACGACGGCGTCAGATATCGGAAATAGAGAAGTGTGCTTGTGCGCCAGTGTGCGTGTGTTTTCTGTGTCGAAGGATCGAGGGCGAAGACAAAGAAACAGTGAAGGAGACGAGAACAGCATGGAGGGGTCGCAGCTAGAGATGGTGCGCGTACGCGCGGGAGTCGACGTGTGCGGTGGCACAGCCGCGCACCACAACTTCGCAAAGTGCCTCCCCCCTTGTTTTTTTTGCTAAGGGTGGTGCTGTGCGCCCTTCCCTCCCCCCGTGGACGCATGCCGAGAAGCACAAGACGAGAAAACGGCACAAGAGAAGTGCGGTGAACTCAGCGGCACACCAATGGGGAAGGCGGACACCATGAGGCCCTCCATCATTTCCAGCGCACGAGCTCGCCATAGCAGAGGTTCCCGCAACCAAAAAAAAATCAAGTAAAGACTCTGCGCATCAGACCCCGCCAAACAGCTCCAGGATCTCCGCATCAGTGAGGGTGTCGAAGACCTTGTCCTGCATGTTTGCCACTCCGCCTGTCACGGGTCTGTGCATCTGGCCGGCCGCTGCAGGCGCTGATGGAGACGGCGCCAGTGCCCAGTTACCTGTCCCGTCTCTCGTCACAGCAGGTCCAGCTTTGCCGAGCGAAGAGTCGGACGCCGAGGTGTCCCGTGCCATGAGCGACTTCAGCACGGAGTAGAGGTCTTCGGGGTGGTCCATCTTCATTTTCGTCTGGCGCACGCGGCGCTGCATCTGAGCTACGTCGATGCTCCTCTCCGCTCCCCGCATAACCACGGTGGTCACAGGGTCGGCATGGTCCCGGTGCTCAGGGTGATCGGTAGCGGCGCCGCTGCTTGTGGAAGGCCACACGGCTGATGCACCACTGGCATGGCCATAAACGTCGGATCCTCCTGGCTTGCCAGAAGAACACCTGCTCTGCATGCAAACCCCACACCCCTGGTGCGACCCCATCGCCTGCGCAGCGCAGACCGTGTGGAATGCGTGGCCACACGTGTACACGGAAACTCCCGAAGGTACGAGGCCGACAGCGGCAGCAGCACCCACCTCTTCACCCGCTGGCTTCGGCAGAGGAGGCTTACTGACGTGAACGTGGCAAAAGGCACAACAGTCCGACCGTGGCACCACGCTCGTGTTTAGCATCTGATAGAGCTCACGCCCCAGCAGCATCAAGTCACGCTCTGTCGCAAGCTTGCACAGACGACTCGCCTCGAGGTCGAAGCTGAGGGTGGCCATCATATCCAAAAGAATGGGCTTGAAGGCGCGAAATGTCCCGTCCTTGTTGTCTTGCACCACCTTGTTCACGACGACGGAGATGTCGAGGGAGCGCATCATCGATTGCAAAATGCGGGAGGTGTACTGGGTGTAGACCGCGACAAGCGCTTCGACGCACCGTCTCTGCTCTCTGCTGAGGGGTGTGGACAAGTTCGCCAAGTGCTGCGGTGGCCCTGCAGCAGAGGGCAGGTGTGCCAGCGACGCTGCTGCCGCACCAGCATAGGACGCCATGGCGATGTGCACGGCAGCATCCAGCTCGCTGTTCATACCTGTGGGGTCGCTGCTTGCGAATGGCCGAGCTGGCACCGGGGGTGTGTCGAGAGTGTGCAGTCGGTCATCCTGCGCCATCATCTCGCACAAGAGCCGGCGCGGCACCATGAAGACATCAAGCAGTCGGAACCAGTACTCGGGGTGCTGCGGAGAGCCGCCGGGAACCCCGTGCGTAGCCGACGAAAAGATGTGCGAAGACACAGCTGCAAGAGGGGTGGCGGCGCCACTGGTCGACGCCCCGCGAGCGACACACTCTGCTTGATGCCTGCTGCACAGTTCCTCCCCGATGCCGACAAGGCGCCATAACTCAGTCGCGGAATCCAACGTGGCGAGTTCGAACGGCAGCGGCGGGTCATCCCTTCCACGCGTCGAGCTCCCTTTGCATCCGCGCTGCGTCGCCGCTTCACCTTCTTCGGTATCGGGTGTGTTTGCGAACAGCGGTGCAGACCCGTCAAGGTCTTGGTCGCCGTGCGCTTCAGTCGCTGCTTCCGCACCTGCAGTAAGGCGGGTCAAAACCTCTTCGCGAAGAGCAGCGAGCAGCTCGCGCATCGCCCGCAGCATCACCGTCATCGCATCTTCAATCATCATCGCCTTTTCCAGCAAGTATACGGCGGCGTCGGCGATGCGGTGCTTGCGCACGGCACGCAGCGCCAGCTGCACATCGTAGGTGACTCGATTGCCCTTTTCCTGCAGATAGCTGTACACGCGCCTCGGAGTATGTGCGCAAAGAAGCTCAATGTACGTATTCTGCAAGTTCATGTCGTTTGCTACCGCCTGGTCGCCTTGGGTCACCAGCTCATCGAGGTAGTCCATGAAGGCGGCGCTAGACCCGCGAAGTAGCTTCATCACCTCGCGTTGGTTCGACGGCAAGTAATCGAAGATGAACTGCGCAAGCGCCGTCGCGTCAATGCGGACGAGCAACTCCACCTGACTCATCACCGCTCGCTGGAGGGCCTTGATGGCGGCATCGATAGGAGCCGTGGCTGTGGCGGTTACGGTGGGCGAGATCAGCCACGATTCCGTACGGAAGTGTTGCTCGACGTCGTCGCCAAAGCCGCCGCCCACATCAGACGTGGCCGATCCGGCCATAAGCGACATGGCGCCGCGATCGCTGTCCAGCACGCTGCTTCCAAGGCCTTGGATCCGACTGGACTCTTGCTGAGCGCGGTTTATTGTTTGCGTCCTCACGTCTTGCAAGTGCTGCATCTCGCCACGGAGCATCTTGAACACGTCATGCTGTAGCTGCGCATCCACGCAGTTTTGCTTAGGGTCCGTGTAGCACGCAATCGCCTCTGCATACCGCTGCTCCTTGCAAAGGAGGGCGGCTAGGCAGCGCGCCATGCGAAGCCGCGTGAAGTCTGCCTGAAAGACAGCGACACGATATGGTGGAAGCAGGTCGGGGGCGAGGATGCGGAGCAGGTGCTCCTGTAATTCTTGCCGCTCCTCGACTCTCTCGGCGCCCTGAAACGCGAAGAGCAGGTCTTGGATGGCCAGGTCCAGCCACACGTCAAGACGCACAGGCGGACGGTCCAGTTCGTCGCTGGCTAGCTCCTCGGCGTCGATGGAGAGGAAAAGCTCATTGAAGATGGCGGCCCCGGCGAGGAAGGTGTGGACAGCGATGTACGGCGGGAAGGGGCGCTGCGCCAGCTCTGTCGCCCTCAGCGTCCGCAGGGTCGGGAGGCGGTTCAACGATTCATCGTCAATGCGGAAAAGATCCAGCGGACCCTGCCGTTGGCCGCTCGCCGACAACAGGTCGCTCTCCGCTGCATGGCGCGGCCGGGTGCGTGTGCCTCCAGTCAAGATGAAATACACGCTAGACACAAACTGGGTGCGAGAGAGTCCATCAGCGCCGCCCCACGGACTACACGGACCTTCGTCGGAGAGGGCGAACAGGAGCACACGCATGGCATGTTCCGGCTGCCGTCGCAAGAAACGGAGAAGGTTGTGCTCCCCACCGCCAACGGCACTGCTGTCTACGTTCCTGCCGCCGCTGGAGGCTCTCCGCAGAAGATACTCGAGAATTGCCTTCTTGGCAGGACGCTGTTCAGCGATGGCAAGAGAAGCCCCTGGGAGGAAGCTGACACCCTTCAAGGTGCACTCGACGAAGTCCACAGCCACCGAGGCGGCGTCGGGTGAGTCGAAGGGACTTGGACACTTCGGTACCCGTGGCGCACAAACGTCTGTGCCACGGCCATTCCCGTGAAGGCACTCGTCTGCTTTCTGCTCCTCGTCCAACGCGTACGCCAGGGCATCGACGTAGAGCTGCTGCCGCAGCGACAAGACGGCCACAGTTAGGCGCACCAAACCATGCTCTTGCGCAAGCCGCAGCAAACTAGAAGCGCCCGAGTCGAGGTACATGAGGGCGAGCTCCACACGGTCCCTGCCGTTTATCTTCGCGGCTGAATCCGCATCCTGACCCGCGTCGAGCACGTCGTCCCGCGCTTCCTTTCCCTCGTGTGGTGCTCGCGGTCGCACTCCTAGCGCCACCTCCACCGCAGCGAGTTCAGCATCATCGAGGAACAGATAAATAAATCGCTCCATCAGCGTCTCGGGCATGTACGTGATGATGCCGTGCCGCATACATTGCTCTAGCACATACAGCAGGTGCGAAAGCAGCCCCCGCTGCTGAAGCGCGAGGGCGACAGGGCCATACAGCAAGTTTAATCCGTCGACGGCGCTGCAGTAGGATGCAATCTGCTGCAGCACATCGAGAAGGAACTCGGTCCCGCTAATAGGGTCACTGCTTCCTGCCGACTGCTTTGGCTGTCCGCCACTGCTCTTGCCTGTCGCCTCTGTAGTCGGCAACAGAGCGAGACGGCTCTCTACGTATGCGATGAGGATGCGCTCCATGAACTGATGCAGTTCGCGGCGGCATTTCGCGGCTTTGCTGCTGAAGCCGACGGTGGAGAGCGCCACTTCCTCGACAAACCCTTTCGCGAGGTCCAGCGCCTGGGTGTACTTGCGGTGCGCTAGAAGTGAGGACAGCCTCTCTCGCCAAGAACGCAGCGAGATGCCGTAGGTGTGTTCTTTCCCCATCAGCAAAGCCGCGGCGCGGTTCGATGCAGCGGTCCCGTGGTAGTTGACGCCACACAGACGGCTTGCAAACCCGACGTACTCGAGAGAGACAAAGTGGTGCCGCTCCACCATAACCGCCACGGATGCGTCCATGAGCTGAGCGTGGTTGTTTTGGTCGCACAGAAGCACGCTGCATCCCGCCAACGGAACCATCTGCACCAGCGGTGCCGACACCCGGAGCAGGGCAAGACGCTCCAGGCCTTCTAGCATCGGCTCTGCCGCTGCCGTCTTCCTGCTCTCGCTCAGCTCCGGGACGCGCAGATTCATTAACAGCAGCTCTACCTCGGTATTCCACGAGACGCACAGCAGCAGCCGCGGCGTCGACGTCCCTACCTCCATCACGACAAAGCGAACGAGCTCGTTGCCGAGCGCCGACGAGGGTGGATGACTATGGCGCGCCACACCTGTGACAGTGCCCTGCAATCCTGTCTCTACAACGCACACCAGCACCGCGTCATTGCTCACCGTGGCGACAAAGTGTTTACCAGCGATGGTGGGCCACGTCGTCCGCGAGATGCCTGCCGCGGTGACCGCTGCCGGTGGAAGCGGTGGGGGTGTGCATAGCCACGGCGCGTTGACCTCGGCATCGCTTTCCTCTCCATTGCTGGACGGCATGTGCTGCTTCATCGTTGCCAGATTCGCCATGTAGAAGCTGCTAGGACACGGCAGCGTATCAATGTCACTGATCGGCGCTGCCGCTGAGGCGGAGGTGACTGAGGTGGCGCGCAGCATGTACTTCGCCATGACTTTCCAAAACTGAAAAAACCTCACGGCACCGCTGCTATCCAAGACGAGAATGCGTGTCGGGTCGCGATGCAGGTGCATCACGCGCAGCACCGGCACCCTGCTCTCATCGGACACGACTCGCAGAGGAGAGAGCGTGTGCAGCGACCAAAGAACAAACATGCCCCTTGCGTGACCGGTGGCCGCCGTTCGCCCATCACATGTCTCATCGGGTCCACCAAGAGCAGGGGTAGAGGTGCAGAGTGACAGGGAGACGACGGCGCCACGGACGTTCACCACGCTCGCCTCCACGGAACCGCATATACCAAGCACGGTCCATCGGTGATCGAAGAGGACAACGACGCCGAGCGATGTGCCCATGGCGCAGCTGAGCGACTGCGACGGAGTGTGAGCCGCCGGTGAAGCGGCGCTTGAGTGCGTCGGCGCCTTGGCACTTATATCGAATGACTCTGCAACGGCCACGCACGTCGGTTCCCCGGCCGCTTTGCGCAGGTCCGCCAGTTTGCGGCGAAGCGCTATGTGCTCGTGCACGTGCAGTACCAGCTCACCACGTTGAGTTTCGCACAGTACGGTCGATGAGGTCAGCTGTTTCGCCTGCTCCAGCACCAGGTTCACCTCATCGATCTCCTCATCGCTATCCGCGGACGTTGCCGAAGCTTCAGCCGCCGCCGCAGACGACGCTTCGTCCAGCAGATCACCACTTACGCTGGACTGCTGACCGTCCACAGCAGCGAAAATGGCGTCGAGGATGTCCTGCTCCTCTTTCAGAACCGCCGTCTTGGAAGATGTGGGTGGAGGGACGGCGCGCCTTCGCTTTGACGAACTGGCACCTTTGCCAGTGTGAGTGGAAGAATGTACAGACGAGGCAGCCGGAGAAGTGGCGGCCGGTTCGCTTGCCGACACTTTCGGTAGGCTAGAGGTGGAATCGCCATTTGCAGTGGCTGTTGCTGCTGGTACCCGTGTGCCTGTCTCCCTGCTTCCCAACAGATTATCGGCCTCGTCGGGCCTTTTGTCTGAGTCGCCGGTGGCCAGCTCCTCCTGGGCGGCAGTGGAGATGAATGGTGCGGCACCGGCGGTGATGTTCACCAACTCCTGCAGCAGCAGCGCCTCCTCGTCCGCTGCCAGAGTGTACGAGGTACCGTGACGCGAGAAGAAGGACGAGTTTTCGACCGGTGCATCATTTACGTGGTTCGAGGTCTGAGGAGACATCGATAGTAGCGGGAACGCGGCGAGTTGAGGCAGTCGGCGCAGTGCATCTTCGACAATGAGCCTCTCCTCCTCTTTGGATGTCTCTGTGCTCCCCACAGAGCACTGGCTGTCATTTTGAGTTTCGGGGAGTGCACCAGACGACGTGGCAAAGACGGAGGCGCAGTTTTCCCCTGGGTGTGGGCGCCGCCCTCGGTGAACCCCTCCGTCGCCAGAGACGTTCATTAGAGAGACGTCGCTGGCAACTGAGACGGGTGAGACAAGAAACGACTGGAACGGAAAAAAAAGAGTGGCGTTAGGTGTATCGCATGAAGCGAAGGGAGGGTGGTGGGGGCGGGGCAGTGTAAGACTGTGCGATAAGCTACTGCGCAGCAGTCAAGAAGCGGGATACACCTTGCCACAAAGGCGTGACAATACCAAGGAGCACTTGAGCGGCCGACGCGACCACTACCACATACTGTGCGTGGGCGGCGGTGCAGAACGCCACCAAGCGTAGCGAGTGCAAGACGGCCGTGCCGTTACTCCTGGAGCGCGCCAGAGATTCCCTCGCCGAACGTATGATGGTGTACGTGTAAGTGTGTGCGTGTGTCTGGGGATGGTGGTGGTGGTGTGTGGGGGGGGGGGGATATGTCTCTCGCTAGGCCGTGAGCAACGACTATTCATGCAAAAGGCGGGGCAGCGTCATGAGAATACAGGTTGTAGGAGAGGCAAAAGAAGGACACCGAGAAAGTGGCCATTGACACTGGAACCCCTTTCGCTAATCCAGGCGTGGTTCGTGGCTTCAATCGCAGCCCATCGCCTGTGGAAGATAACGCACGTTCTGTACGGGGCCCTCGTGGGGGCTGAGAGGAACGCATTTTGCGCCACTGGGACGAGCCGGTATCGATGCGTCCGTGGGGAAGGATCAGCACGAGTCATCCCTGCATCACCACTGGTCAACGCGCAACAACACACAAACACACACAGAAAAACACGCGAAGACGGGGAAGGAAATTAAAATGATGCAGTGGGGGAAGCGGCTGCAACCACGTTCTTCCTGCCCACGGACTGTATCTTTATTCTTGTGTCGTTGTTGGTTGGTTTTACTGCCAAAGGCAAGGTGATGCTATACATGTACAAGGCAACAGAGGAAGGGAAGAGATATACAGTCTCACATGGACGCACACACACGCTCACGACAACGGAACAAGAGGACGCAGGGGGAAACAAACAAATAAAAAAAAGCATTGCCCACACCCGAGGAGAGGCGGAAGGCGAAAGAGAAATGCATAAAAAGGCGGCTTCACCGGAGCGAAAAGACGGTGCCCACATGGCGGGGACGAATCAGTGCAGGAACAACGCTGGTACACGTAGACACGAGCACACACGCACACACACACACAGAGACGCAGGGTCAGCTCGGAGGGGGAGAGAGGAGACACGCTGGCATGCTTGGGCTTCTCCCTCGTTAGAGATGTACATGAAGAGAGTAAGCGCCCCTGTATGTGTGAGGAAGAAGTGGATACAGAGAGAGGGAGAGAGCGCATGATGAGAAGGGAGGGCTCCGCTCACAGACAGGGGTAGGGTACCATCCGGCACGCGTGTCAGCCAACGGCGTGGCATACAGTCTCACGAATCGAAATGAGGACAGAGAAAAACCCGACGAGCCGAAGAAGGGGAGTTGAGAGATTCGGCGCAACATGTCACATTCCAGCAGCGGCACCGCACCCACACCGCACGCTACATCTCGTGAGCCGCCGTGCCGTGTGGGTGCGGTGGCCACGGCGTGTGTCTCAATCGGCATCTCGTCAGGTGGGGGCTACGGTGGCGCAACGTTATAGAAACACCGATGGGTAAACAGAAAACGCTCACGGACGCAGTGGTACACCGCCTTTTTCTCCATTGACACACCGAGTCGCGTCTAAATGCCAGCTTCGTCCAGGTGCGTCATGCGGTAGGTCTGCTTCGCCATGATCTGATCCATCAGATCCTTGCGGTACTGCTGGCGGCGTTCCGCGTTCTGCAGCCGCTCCTCCTCCAGCACGAGGCGGTAGGACTGAGCCGCCAACTCGTTACGCTGACGCGTCATCTCCATAGACTCGTCGTAATTGTGCGTACGGCGGAATTCCTTATCGCGGGCGATGCAGTCCTCAAATTCCTGCCGGAACTGCTCCTTCTTGCGCTGCGCTGCCTCCTGCTCTTCCTTGGTAAGACGACGGTTGCGCTCCTCCATTGCGGCTACCTCCTCGTAGTGTTTTGCTTCGGAGGCGTGCTTGTTCTTCAAAACTTCATTGTGGAACTGCTCATTTTGCAAACGGAGCATGAGCGTGACGTTCTTTTGCCGGCGTTCGTCCATTTCTGCGCGGTGGCGATCGTTCTCGTTTACGAGTTCCTGCAGCTGTCGGTCACGCGCCTCCTTTGCCTGCTGCTCCGCCCTCCTGGCTGCCAGCTCGCGCTTGTTTGACTCCTTCATGCGCTGCATGTACTGGCGCTCCTCCTCCATCGCCTGGGCGTGCACCTCGGCCACCTTGCGGTCCTCCTCCTCGTTCAACTTCCGCAGTGCCTCCATCTGGTGGGCTTCATCGTCGTGCATCTGCTTCAAAGTCGCTTGGCGAATCGCCAGCTGGTGCTTTGCGTCCTGCTCGTATAGGCGGTTGTATGCACGCTTCTTCGCTGCTTCTTCCTCCTTCTCCAGTTTGTAGGTGTTCTCCGCTGGCTGGCCTTTGCCCGAGGCACGCATCGAACGCAAAACGCTGCCAGGAAGCGGGCGACCAGAGTTGGTACCTGCGGCGTTGTAGCTGTCAGCAGCCTTCCTGCGCGTCTCAGCCCATTCCGCATGCTTCACACGCTTCTCCTCTTGGCGAATGGTAGCAATGCGCAGATCTTCCTCCTCAAGTTGCTTTCTCGTCGGCGTGTACTGCGACACGCGGAGGCGGTTCATCTCAACGAGGAAGTTGCGGCGCGTCATGGCAGCCGGTCCAGACTCGACGGGTGGGAGCGGCATGATGGCCAAAGAAGTGTATCTGCTGCTGCTGCTGTGTGTGTGGAGGGGGGGAGGGTGTGTATGCCTTACGTGAAGGCTTGTAGAGGTTTGTGGAATGGGCGCAGAAGATTGAAAGAGAGAGAGAAAGCGCTACCCTGGCAGATTGAAGTTCTCTACAGCGAGACAATACTTACTCACAGTACTTGTTGAGCTGCGCGTATCAAGTGGTGGCACGGTGTGTATGGGTGTGTGTGTGTGTGTGCGTGCGTGCGGGGATTTATGTATCTGCTGGATGGAGTCGAGAAAGAGGCGGAGAGGCGTAGCACACATGGATCCGCACCTCGTGCGAATGGCATGCAGACGGTATGCGAAACGCTGTGCATCTAGTGCAGAGTCGCTCTCTATATCTCTATGCCGAATAGGGAGTGACCACCAATGGCAGATACCGCATCAGGTTTTCTGTTGTTGTTTCAGCAGAGTGTGACCGGTGGAAACGCGGCGGAGGCACCTGCGTGCGTTGTGTGTACAAGCCGCGGAGCCTCAGGCAATGCGTCTCCGCAAAGATGCGCGCACAGCCACACCTCAACAACGACGGATGCCGCCATCGTCTCTCGCTTTGGTGGGCTTTGCAGCACGAGAAAATGAGCTGAAAAACATGTGAGGGAGGGCGAGGGGGCGGAAAGGACGACAGAGAAGCTCTGCGCCACCAGAAGCGAACCAGCACAAAAAAACGCACTGAACAAGTCTCCTTGCTGCACAGAGAAAAAGAGAGAGCAGGTTTACGCCATCTGCATGGCCGAGTGTGCGCCGCAGCGGGGCACTCTCCCTTTCTACCTCACACGATGCAGACACTTCATCCATCGGGTACACCAAGGAAGTTCGCAGCGCCATCGCGTGTGCGACGACGGCACCGCGCCAAGCAAACCCACGTGTGCGGTGGCGGCATGCACGGCGCGGATGTGCCGCACCTCTTATCATCTCAAACACTTGAGCTCAGGGCAGTGCCACAACTCGATGGCACACACGGTGTTGATATCATCCAAGGCAATCAGCCGGCACACTCCGTACGCCGTTGGCATGAGCGAGTGCGGCGGGATGCTGCGCGGAGACTTGCTCGAGTACAAACCTGAGCTGTCGCTTGTGGAAAAAGGGGTGGGTTTTGGTGATGCCGTGATGGGTCGCCGAAGACAGTTGCGAGTTTGTTGCCGCGATCCGCCGCAGCTGCTTCAGGATTCTCGCGAAGACTGCATGTATGCACAGTACAATCTGAGGCTCCCCGCACTCGGCCAAGTATCAAGCTACCACGCTACTGAGGGTCTAGAGCTTCAGAGAAGTGCTTCTCGTCATCGCTCGCGCCGTCCTCCCCCTCCCTGGCGAGTCCACCGTAGGGGACGGAACGCTTACCACATCACGAAGACGCTCCACTGGGCGCATGTACTTTTTCTCGCAGGTGCCGCCAAACTGCTTGAAACGGATCGGCAAAGCTTCAAGTTCACAGAAAAAAAGTCATTCTGGCTTGCCATTGTCACGGAGGACACAAGGTATGTGCCGATGCCAAGCCTCCCCATACGTGTCATCTTGACTGCAACGTTGAATGAAGTGCACGTTCCGGATACTGCACTGCTGCTCCAAGTAGCCCCGCTACATCACCGCGACCCAGGCGTTGTTCAGCGGCGTCGAGTTGTAATGCGGGGAGAGGCAGAGAATCAGAGGGTCCTCAGCTTGCGTGCGAGTCGCCTCGCCAGTAGAGTCTTTGGCCTTCTCACTGTCGTTGTAGCAGGGTCGCAGCCGCCCAAGTGCCGCAGCAATGCTGTTATGAGCGTGGTAACGACCCACCTCTACCTGCGCAGGTATGTCAGCGTCGGCACTCCGCACTCGCTCTCGTATTCAACGCTGGAGTCGTCGAACGAGCAGTCGCCTCGTCCTAATCGCTGACGCGGCCCCCGACCCTCCACCCTCCCACACACACATACAAGCATCTTCCTGCCAATCCAACGTCGCTACACGGCTCTCTTGCGGTGTTACTGAGTCACGGCGTTCCTCACGCCAATGCGCCATGATCCACGTGCGGTGGTACGACTTTCTCGCCTTCCTGAGTTGCAATAAAAGAATATAAGCGTACCTGATTGGCCGCCAAAGCCGCATCGGCACGAGGTCCACGGGGCGGCAGTTTGAGAGGTACGCATCGAGGAAGCGCCACACATGCCACGCACCGCGGCATTCCAGGGGGGCCCCTTCAGTCACGAACAGCATGGCCTACTGTGTACCTGTGTTGTGGAGCTTGCCCAAGACGAGCGAGATCGACACATCCTTGCACTCGCGGCAGACGTCCCAACTCTTTCCGATGAAGCCGATCGCGGCAGTGGAGACGCAGTGCACTCGCACGTGGGTGATGATCCAGTTGGCAGCAGTCCACCAGTGAAGAGGGGAAAGTCGGAGTGAGGATGGCGCAGGGGGAGGGGGGGGCACAACGCAGACAAGTAAGTGTGTAGCGAAGATATGAAAAGAGCAGCGACATGTGATGCTAATACAGCTGCGTGTTTGCGTGCGCACAGATGAATGTTGTTTGGCGCCCCTTTGTGCGTCCGTGGATGTTGCGTGTTGAACTCGGTGAAGCAGGCAACCACCAAGAGAGGAGAGAGGGAGCAGAGACCAAGGAAAACGCACACACACAAGAGCCTTCTCGATCCGTAACTGAGGCAAAGTAGCGAAACAGGTGAGCCAATGCCACATTCGATAAAAGGAAAAACGATGAACGACAACGGCAGCCATGAGGATGAGGACACACTCCCAAGGAGTGACAGAAGCAACCGCCTTTCCTTTTTTTTTGAGAGTCTGTGCTCACGCAGTCTCTACGCAGTCATGAGTTGATACAACGCTTCTGAAAGCAGCCCGTGCAGTCGACAGAAAGAGAAGGAAATGGGGAAAAGAAGATGCAAGGAACAGGTGAGCACGCCGTCAACAGCATCTCGTGTCTCGCTTGCGCTGCACATGGCAGCATTGAGGCCATCGTTGAATTCATCCATGAGAAGTCCTAGAGCCGGAGGGCGAGAAAACCTGCGCGACTGCGTGAACGACAGAGAGAGTTGTATACACTTGAGCATGCGCTTTGTTTCGAAGCGCGTTTGCGCGGTGTTTTCATTTTGCTCAGCTCGGTTGAATATGTTGTGTGTATGCGTCTTCCTCCGCATCCCATCCTCGCGCGCGGTGAACAAGACCGACACCAACCTCACCAGGCGTGGCTGTCTTGGTCATCTCCCTCTAGTAGTCTATCTAACTCGACAAGTGAAAAAAAAGAAAACAATGGCTACCGAAACACGATCAACGACGATCTATCGCCTCTACACCACCACCACACACACACAAACACACACATGCACGCATTCACAGCACATTTTGGCACGTCCGCCTCGGCATCAACAGCAAAGATAATATATAAACGGGTGAATGCAACCGAAAGAACAAGTACGCACGAGAGAGACTCAGAGAGACTACCCAGTACCGCAACAGGCGACCTCCACATCTCGACGATGACAGAGAGGGAAGAAGAGAGGCGTACGTGCTACCGTGCTGTGGCCTCCAAGTCACAGAGAAGAGTTCCACAGCCGAGAAGAAGGATCTGGAGAGCGAGAAAGAAACGTGCGCACACACGCGCCAAAAGTGGAGACGACTGAGTAGAGAACGGAGTGGAGCAAGAAGGGAAGATGCGGGCGTGGGAGGGGGTGCATGAAAAGAAAAAGGCAGCAAGCAAGACAAGCGCAAAACAGCAGCCACAGAATAAAAAAACGACAACAAGTCGCGCCGACCGGCCCGCATTCATGTGCGATGAAGCGCAAAATAGAAAAAGAGATTAAAACAGCAAGTAAGATACCGTGGCGGTCCTCAACGATAGTCGAGAGAAGAGGGGAGTGGAGTGAGATGCGTGTGTCTGCGTGGGGGAGGGATGGGAAGTGGACGGAGGGTTGCACATGCACGCCTATGCACCTGAGGCATGAAATCTTCAGGGTACAACTAGCAAAGGCTAAGTGAAACAACATGCGCACACGCGAATCGAGTAGAGAACAGAAAAAAACGGACGATTGTGGCTGGCTCAAGGGCAATCACCGCAAAGCGACCCAAAGGAGACAATGTTACTTAGCAAAGTAAATAATAAAAGAACTGCAGCAGTGAGACAGAGAGAAAAAATCGGTGCGGCACTGGAGTACGCCCACGTCTTGAGTGTTGGCTGCCTCAGAAATCGTCTCTGCCCCGCCCCCACATCCTGTCGTTACCCATTCGCATTCCCCCCCTCCGCCCCCGTCCGGTGTATTCTCAAATCGTCTCGCCCCTGCTCTCACCTGCATCTGGCAGACACAGCGCGCCAATGGGATACGTCTAAACACACACACACACGAGACAGTGCGGGACATCGCCGGGTGCATCACTAGGGAAGGGGACGGGCGGGAGGAAAAGCCCTGGAGGCCAAGACATATGTGCACCGCGGCACATCAGCGCAATATTCCGTAACGGGTGAAGAAGGTGGACGAAGACTCCGGACTGCACAAGATGCCGTGTGTGCACGGAGCGTGAGGAGAGGGGGGTGGCTGTGAGGAACAGGTTTTCTGACCGGTGCTGACATGGAGTGCAGCAGAGAAAAAATGAGACCACGTGAAGTCAAGAGTGAGGAAAAGGGTGGGGGGACGGCGTACTCTCCTCGCCAGACCCTACAGCTGAACGGCAAGACCGTTCACTGATGCCGTCCCATTCCCGCTCTCACACATAGCGCGCAGTTGTGTCCACTACACTTCCAACCTCTCCAGTCCCTCTAAGGCCTCATCGATCTCAACCCACCGCTGGTGCTTGCCGGCATTGCGCAGAAACAGCCTCTTTTGAATAATACGCAGGAACACAACACGCCTGCTCGCATCGAGGCGGTTGTACAACACATACTCGCCGGATGTGGCCGTGACAGTTCGAAAGCGCCAAGGAGACTGGCGGTGCTTCTCGTAATGCGCATTCAAATGACGACCCAGGGCAACATCGATGCCGTCCCAGTGCCGGCTATGGTATCGCGGCGGCTGTGTGGCTTCCAAGGGTGTGCTCGTACTCTTCCACACGACGCGTGGGCCTGTCTTCTTGCGATGCTCAGCAACCACCTTTTCTTCCATCGGCGTCGCCTTCGCTGGGTGGATCATGCCGTCGCGCAGGTAAAAGACGCGGCCGCCGCCATCGCTGTCCTCACCACCACTACGGCGCCTCTCCGATGGCGCCGCATCGGACACGTCTGTGCCCCGTGCCTCAGTCCTGTCCTCTGGTGTCTCGGCTGGCTGTGCAACGGCGGTGCTCGGCGCCGCTGCCGTCAGCGCCTCGTCGCTGTTGGTGGGAGTCAACTGCGCGCTCGTCTGTGACACTTGCCCCACAGACGCGTTTGCCGGCAAGAAGTGCTCTCCGACATCTGTCGGTGCCGACAACACCCCTGGCTCTGTCGTGCCTTCGATGGCGCAAGTGCGCGGCGGAGGCATACACGCCAGAGACGCCGACACCCTCAGCGGTGTTTGGTCAGAAGGCAGCGTAGATGCTGATGTCGCCGCGGCCTTATCTTCGCCACCTTTGTCGTTCAACTTATCCGTGTCGCACACCGCTGCTGTGTCGGGGACAGTGCAGCGCACCAGTCCCTCGACTGCCACATCGGGAGAGCCTAACTCGTGTTGTGTGAACGCACTCTCACCCGCGCATGGTGATTCCTGTGTAGGAGGCGTGGCGAAGTCGTGGCACTCGTCGCACGAACGCACAGTCGGCGACGTGGTGGTGGGTACAGGGACTGTCTTGTTCGATGGCCAGTCCACCGGGTCATCGTGGCGCGCGACGGGGTTGGACATGCCCTCATCGGCCTCTGCCTCTTGCACGATGCGGTCCAGATCAAGCCGGGTAAGGCGGTTTTGCTGTTGCTCAATTTCGTGCTCGTACATAATAATGTTTGGCGCGTCCTTGATGGTGCCACCGCTGTAGGCGATGCGCGCTATTGACATCACGCATGTCACCACCTGCCGGTCGTTCTTGCCGTCTACCAGATCCGAGACGGTGAAGAGTTGCGCGTCGACAAGGTTGTAGCGCCTCTTCGCTGTCGTCAGGAATGTGGCTACGTTGTCGCGAACGAAGAAGCCTGTTGTCCGCTTCGGTAGCTTCAGGTCCTCGTCAGAGACGGGAGGGCTTTCCATCTTCTGCAGCAGCACGTGCAGTACGACACCAGAGCGCAGGGCGTCGACGAAGTTGGGCATCGACAACACATCCGCGTTGTACTTGACTCCCACCATCTTCGCCACCCACTCACGCACCTCCTCGGCGATGATTTCGTCCAGGTCCTCACGCGTCGGCGCTCCACTCAGCTTACTGGGTGGCCGGGCTAACATAAGAGAGGAGTCAGACGCCTTTTCCATCACATCGCCGCTGGTTGCCAGAAGTGTGCTGCTCGTCATGCTGGTCTCGTTCACCTGGATGTGGTGCAGCGAGCTGGCCGCTTGCCCCAGCTCTGACTCCCCCTCGAGGACCTTGCACTGTGGACTTGAGTGGTTGCCGCGCGAGGCTAGCAGAGCACGCCTATCGAGGTGCTGCACACTGTACTTCCGCTCCAGCGAGCGCAGGGCGTCGCGCTCGGTGAAACCTTTCATCTCGCTTTGCCGAATTACGCTTTCGACATCCGCATCAGTGGCGTTGGGGACGGCCTCGCGCATTCGCCTCGCCACCGTCTCTCGCTGTGGCAGTTTTTGGATCTTAAAAAGCTGATAAAGGTCGTCGAACAGCTCGGCGGGGGTCTGGCCGGCTTTTTGGGCCAGCGCAACCGAGTCCTCAACCTTGTTGACCTTAGAAAAGTCATAGATGCGAAAGATCTCCCGGAGGTCCTCCTTGTCTTGCTTTGTGAACCCTGCCGACATGGGTGACAACCACTGCAGATACAGCGAGAGGGGAAGCGGAGTGGAAGACGCGTGCACACAGACAGGTCACCTAGAAGCTGGTGTAGATCCTGTACGTTTTTTTTTTGAAGGGGGAGGGGTGAGGGAACGCACCGGTGGAAAGCAACGAGAGAGGGGGAGAGGTGGGGACGGTTGACAGGGTTTCCCTCTCTTTTCTGCGGTAGAACTGCCGCACTAGAAGCTTCCTCTTCGCAACACGGCTAGTTGCACGGGGTGTTTTGCGCTGAAGTTTCGCAACACACAAGCGCGGCTGCCAGTCAAAGGACACTGAAGAAGATGACGCACGGCGGACATAACAAATAGACACAGAGGAGCCAAGAGAGATGTAAGCGTCAAGACGAGCGTAGGTCAGTGGCGGAGAGGGTAGCAGTTGTGGAGATCGCCAACTATCCTTCCTCCGAGTCGCCTGGAAAGACGCCTCTTTCGCCAGACAGAGAGAAACAGGGGCCCCACAGTCCACGAAACAAAGTATCTCGCCAACCGGAAGAGCCGCAAAACTCATCTCGTGCGACTCGCCAACCTACGCCGCCAGCTATCTTTTTATCGCACCTCTCTCTCATTCTCACCCCTTTCACCGCCCAGCGATGTCAGCTGTCCATCACACACACGAATAAGAGCGCCGTCAAGGCCGATACAAGAGCGATACCTTTTTTTGTTGTTTGCTCGACAACTTGCCCACTCCCTCGCCCGAGCACGTCAGCAAAGCGTATGTGCGCATGCACACCCACCGCTCCCCAGCCACTGCTACACCGCGGCTCAATCCTGGTCGACTAGCGCGAAGCCGTCTGCCGCTGGCTCGGGCCACGCGTCTTGCGGGCTCCTGTCGCTCTAACTCGTCCCTTCCTAGCATACGTGCCGCGCGGCTGCCGCCACACGGACTCGGCTGGGAAATGCATGCCTTGATTCAAGCGGGCCGCGGCGAAGGGTGCTGCTCGAGCACAGACGCAACGCCGGATCGGCCGCCCTCACCAAAAAAGCAGGCGTGTCGGAAGCGCTGGCGGGGGGCGGGGGAGGGAGAGAGTGGGAGCACACCACAGCGCTAGAAGAGTTAGCGCACGGCACACCATCTGCACGCCATTCTGTCGCTCCCAGTCACCCCCGCCGCTGCAGGAATCCAAACCACGGAAAGGTGCCCGTGCGCATCTGGGCGAGGATAAACCCCAGGCATCTCGTAACCACCACATCCTCGCACTCCTGGTGCGGGACTGCCGCTGTCCAAGTAGCGCTTGTGGTGGTTACCGGTAGTGAATCTTTGTTGACGGGAGAGCACCTCAGTGTGGTATCCGAGGGTAGAGAAACCTAGTCTTTCGGGCGGAGCCAAGCAGGAGCACTGTTCCGTGTCGATGCGGAGCCACTTCTGGTGGCTTGACAGAGACAAGCGCCGACGGGGTGCGGAGTTCAGAGCAATGTATCGGTGCTGCTCTCGGCGGTCAGGCACTGGATCGTGTGGCGTCGAAGCGGTCTGTAGCAGTGAGTGCATCTGTGCTGTGCAAATAGCTGGCAAACTGTCAACCCATTCGGAAGGTATCTCTCACCTGGTCCTCTCACTGCACCGCGGTGTGGGCAGCCTGAGTGCGTCACCCCGAGATGGGTGGCGCACCACGTTGCGACCGGCAGAATGGGAACGGCTGTGAGGCGACCTGCGGAGCGGGTGGCCAGAGTTCGAGGCAGGGGAGTCCTTTGCCCACATGACCGGGTCGGCGCACCGTTGTAGCGCGTGTAAGTCTAGCGCTGATTCGCACCACGCGAATGAGGCGGTGCTGGTGGGGGGGGGGGGCATGTCACAGGACTGGTGGACGGTAGAGTGGGATGTAAGCTAACGTTGCGTCACAGAAAATGAGCACGTGGGAGCTGGAAAAAATGGGGAAAACGCTTGTGTGACTCGCCGAGAGCAACTAGAGCGCTCTTCACGACGCCACCGATTCGTCATTCCACACCCCTGCACCTCTTCATGGCTGGGCGATGATGGACGCAATGTCGTAGTACGGGGCGCTTGTCGCGGGTGCCTGTACACCCTTTTCCGTGATGATCCCGCCAGTGATCAGTTCACCTGGCGTGATGTCGAAGACAGGGTTCCAGATGGACAAGTGTGGTCCATCCGCCACAACGCGCTGCTTTGTCACCATGTTCGTTGTGATTTCCGTCGGCTCGCGCTCTTCAATCTCGACGTGGTTGCCGCTAGCGGTCTTTGCGTCCAGCGTCGTGGTAGGAGCGGCGACATACAGCTTCACCCCGTGAAACATGGCCGACACCGCTAAGTTGTACGTACCGATCTTGTTCGCCGTGTCTCCGTTCTGGCAAATGCGGTCGGCACCAACGACGATGGCGTCGATCTTGTTATTCTTCATCAGTGACGAGGCCGCGCCGTCGCAGATGAGCGTGCACGGGATGCCCTCCTGCACACACTCGTACACTGTGAGTCGAGCACCCTGGTTCCACGGCCGAGTCTCACACGCATACACCTTCTCGAGGTTGCCGTCGTAGAAGAGTTGGCGCACGACGCCGAGTGCCGTGCCGTAGCGTGACGTTGCGAGGGCGCCGGTGTTACAGATGGTGAGAATGCTCACCTTGTCGCGGCCTTCGGCCTTGGCAGCAGCAAAAATATGCGCTGCGCCGTGCTGCATAATGCCCTCGTTAAAGGCCACATCCTTTGTGTACACCGCCTCCGCCAGCTCTACGAAGGCCTGCGCCACCTCGGCAGCCGCCTTCGTCAGGTCAAGTTTATCCACCTGCGCCTTAAGGTCGCGCAGGCAGTTGAAGAGGTTCACGGCGGTCGGTCTGCTAGTCATCACAAAGTCACAGCTCGTCAGTAGGAAGGTCTGCACCTCACCACCGCTCTTGAGCTCGCCGTTGGCAACTTTTCTCTGGGTCGCCACGGCAATGCCGAGTGCGGCGCTGACAGCGATTGCCGGAGCGCCACGGACGCGCATCTCCTTGATGGCCGACCAAATATCTTCCACGGTGAGGACATCGTCGAATACGGTCTCGAGAGGCAGCTTCCGCTGATCCAGCAGGCGCAGAGAACCAGGCGTGTACTTGATCGACTCCAGCGTGGCGTGATGCGGTTTGGACATCATGACCGTCGATAGTTCCAAGAGGGATGGATTGAGAGGGGTGGAGGGGGTGGTGCAGGCAGCGGGAGAGAAACCCTTCTGGAGAGGCGGCGGGGTGAGAATTCAAGAGCGATTTCTTACTCTGTATGGGTAGGTTTCTTTGCGCGCTTCTCTCAGTTTGGCGTGTGCGGCGCTTGTCTTGTGGTTGGGTTGGGTTGTAAGGAGGAGAGGGTCAATGGTAGCGCGGGACTTCGGTGGATGACAGAACACAAAAACGCCAAAGTGAAGACAGGAGAGGCAGAAAGGAGTGGAGATAAAAGACAACGGCGTCGCGCACGGGAGGCATGGCGCGTCTACCGGGAGTCCCTCCCTCCCCCCACCCCTAAAAGAAAAGCGCATGAGCAGAGAGTACCGCGCCTCCCATGCTTTACATCGATCCACCGTACTCGCGGTGCGAATGGCGAGGCAGTCGAGCCACGGACTGTTTTTTTTTCTTTCTTGCTTTCTTCTTCGTGCGCTGTGACACAGTTTGCCGTGCGAGCGTAGCAGCACCGCTGCAGTAAGAGGGGAAAAAAAGAAATGACTGCTCACATGATAAACAAGCTTCCATAGCTAAGTGGGCCCTGCAGACTAAAACACACGAGCTCGAAACAACAACCACGAGGTATCAGTGCGCAAAAAAAAAGTTTCTTTTTTTTGAATGTTTTTATTATTTTCCCGGGTCGCCTCGGTCGGGTGGTAGGCGGTTTACCCTCGGCAGCCAATGCACGCGAGAACGGCAATCTTGGGCAAACGGAGTTGGAGCGCGGCTTATCCCGCTTCACTGCTACGTACGGCAGCATCACCGTAATTATGGCCACAAAGGCGATCATTGCGGCCAGCGCCACGGCAAAAAGTGAGGATTCTGTCGCTGATGAATACGAGAGCTGCAATAAAGCCGTGTGCAGCGAGCATATACGTGCGCTGACGCTCCCGCGAACCTCTTCCAGTAGCCCTTGCATAGGATTACTCATGCGACGATGGACAGTATTACACGCCCGACGAGACACAGATGCCAAAGTCGATGATGCGTTCATTAAACGAAACAAGCGGGCATAGCAAGGCATTCTCGCCCTCCTGCTTTCCGCTACGGTTTGGGGGGAGGGAGCGTGTCCAACAATAGGAGTAATCTACAGTTTCTCAAGAGAGTTCCGCTCGATGCATGATGACTGAGGGGTGCGTGTTGGTGTAACAATCATGCCAGGAGGCGATGTCAAGACAAGGACAGGGAAGAGAGAATAAGGATTTAGGGGCGGTAGGCATGGAGTTTGAAAACTGACCGCAAAAAAAAAACAGACACAAACTGCCACACCTTCCCTTCTCTCCGTTTGCTGTCATCCCGCACCATCGCCCGATGAATGTCCGGCAGCTGACGATCGAAAAGGACCAAACAGACACGTGCAGGACATACATCAGCGAAGAAGACACACACCAACCGTGGATGCGAAATCGATCTTTCCCATTAAGGAGACGAGCACGAAAGGGGAGACAGGTATATATGTGTGTGTGGAAGCGCAGACGTGCAGTCGCGAGGGTCGGGGGAGGGGAGTGATGACAGCAAGCCAGAGGAGAAATACACTCGCTGCGTGACCACAACTATGGAGCACGAACGACAACGTCACAGTACTCTTCACCGACATCAAGTCTTCGCTCAATCGGAAAGCGACCATGACGGCACATTGGAGGAGTGCAGGAAAGCGTGAAACAGAAGGTGTCACTCACTTGCTCCGCATGATGGGATCCTGGCGTTAAAAATGAGAAGCAGCAAGAGCACCGCGTCAACGACAAGAAGACATATATATATATATATGCATATATGCTGCTGTTCCTCTTGCACACCCTAAGTGCGGCAAACATGAATGTGTACGTGTCTGCAACGTCAGCCAGGCGATGCGCACGGGAGAAGTGTGCGGAGGGGAGTAGCTCCAGAACGAGAGAGACAAACATATATGAAACCCATCCGAGTAGCAGAGAGTTCTTTCGGTACCTGTGAGCTCTGACGGCTCCCCGTGTCAATTTGCGTTGGGAGCCTCGTCCCTCCTCTTCGCTGTCGTCTTCATGGGAGAGACTTGCACGTCACCTGACGGATTTCCGCTTCGCCGATGCCGCCATCCCTTTCTCTCGCTCCGGAATTGTCAGGAGCATGTCCTTTGTCACCTCCATGATGTGTTTGAAGCGGTCTGGCCCGAGAAGGATGCCTCCCCACCACCGCGTCACGACCACGACGTAGCCATCGACCTGCAGATGGTCCAGCAGAAACATCATTTTGATGGATGCACCACTCTCTCCGTCGTCATCGCTGTCTTTCTGCAGGACGCCGTTCGCGTCAGTGAATCGGTACGCGTAAATTGTCGGGTGCGCTGCGCAAGCAATACTCTTGGTGGAGCGTAGATGCCCAACTACCTCCCGCACCTCATCGATCGAGTGAACGCGTGCCATGTGCGCCACGAAACGTGAGCGGCGGTCCACAATCCCCTCGCCTGACCAGATAGCAATACTTGTCTCTCGCCGGTGCTCCTCCTTCCGCTGGAGTTTACTCATCTCTTCCACCGCCTCATCCTGGCGAGCCTTATCCGCTCTCTCCTTCAAGTCCTTCAGCTCCTCCGCGACGCTCTGGGCCAAGGGAATGAGAAGCGCCAGCATTGGAATGCCCAGCGGGAGCTCATCGCGCATGCGTCTGTTTATTTCCTGAGAGAAGGCGCCGGCCAGCTGCGCGTTCGGGCTAGAAAGAAGGTAGAGTTGCGGGTAGCTTGCATCCGGGTACCCGTGTGGCGGGAGCGTCACTTGCAGCTCAAAGTGAAACGGCAAATGTACAACGACCGAGTCTGAGGTGCCCTCGTAGCGCTCGCACTCGTCGCTAAACATGCTCAAGATCATGTTGATCTCCTCCTCATGGGCGGACATTGTCAGCGCCGGATCACGCCCTTTGTAGAGCCTTCCGCGTGTGCTTCCATTCTATGTTCCCTTCCACTATGGTGGAAGAGCAAGCGAGCGAGTGCGAGTGGGTGAGCAAGAAACGGAATTGCACCCATGCGAGTGGTCCACGTCAGAGGGATATCACCCAGTGCGCACGTATGCAGATGCGCGATAGGCACATCCGTAGTTGACGAGCGAGAAGAGGAGGAGCCAAGCACACGATGGAAGAGAAAGAGGTGCTCTCCACGAAAAAGACGGAAACAGTCGACTTGCGGAGGCGTGTAGAAGCACAAAATGGGCGAGTGGCAAAGAGCCCCACGGAGGAGAGGTGCTGCTTCACGGTGGTCAGGCAAGCGCGCCACTGAGTGGCAATCAAGTTGGTGTCACGTGATCTGTCCATCGACACCGTTGCACGGTCACTGTTTGTGAGCATTTCTTTTGTTGGCTCTCTCCCTTAGCGCTGCATGGCTTGATGCCATGGCGTCAGCAAGCATCAACAAAGGTGGGGAGGTCGATGCAAAGGTGGGAGGACAAAGTACCAGAAACAGCACAACCGTGTCCAGACGCACATCACGCTTAGGTGGCTCACCTCGAGATGTCACTCACGTGTCCGTCAAACTCTTCCTCTTCGCACTCTCCACCTCCTCCAGCAGATCATCCACCTTGCTCTCCAGCTGGAGCACCGACGAGGACAGGTGGTTCAAGATGGTGGCCGTCTCCGTCTGGAAGGTGGCCTGCGAAGGGATCGAGAGTGCTACGAGCTGCTTGAGCTCCTCCACGTTGTTGCAGAGTTCCTCCTGCCTCGCCCTCATCTCGTATATCGCCTCTCGCAGCTCTGTATCAACGGCGAAGGTGCCTGGCGGGGTACACGCGGGAAAGGGGCTTTCGACACGCTTCTGAGACGACGGGGGAGCGCTCCCGTCGCTTGATTCGCGACTTCCAGGGCTACTTCCGGTGGATACTCCGGCAGACCGCTGCTGCTGCGAAAGCTGCGGCCCCGGCGTGAACAGCTCACTTGGAACCGGCAGATGGTTGTACAGATACCAAGCCCGCTTCATCGCGTACTCGGCACGCGCCGGCTGGTGACTGCAGCGCGTCATCAAGTTTCGCGTTGTGATGCTCGCTCGGTAGGTCCGCGGGATTAACTGCACATCCGGGTCGCGCAGGAAGCGGCGGTTCACGACGTCGCCCACAACCTCCGGCGTCAGCACTTCTTCGGTCTTGTCAGAGATGCCGTGGGGGTAGTGGTAGTAGCCTTCCCCAGAGAAGATGAGCAGCGAGCGCGGCTCCATCACCACACTCTGCAGCGGCACTCGTCTACCGATGTCGCCATCGCCAAACTTGAAGGTGTCGTTGTAGTGGTCCATCGGGTGACTCTCGTAAAGCGGCTGCTTTGGGTAGAAGCTCATGAGGCACGACGAGGCTAACGAGAGCACAGTCACCATGGGCACGTAGATGGGGCCGTCACAATGGGGTCCGATGCCATCGCCTTGGTGGTACTCATGGATGCGCACGCTGTTGGGGAATGTGGTGGGAGTGAAGAGACCATCGTAGACCTGCATGTCTATTAACTCCTGCACCCATGGCGGCATATTCGCATCGCTCACGAAGCTCTTTTGGCAGGTCTCGCACATCGTGCAGCCCCACTCCTGGCAAGTACGCTTGGTCAGCTTCGACTTGAGATCCTCTGGTGTCCCCTGAATGAGCGTGAGAATTTGCGCCTCCTCGGTGGCCGAGATGTAGTCGGGAATATAGTAGATGCCTGGAATGTTGCCCGTAGCATATTGCTCCATATCGAGGTGCATCAAAGAAGGTTTGCCGGCAGAGCCAGTGAGATGGCGTGCCGCCTGCGACTCCCCACGCGCCTCAGCACGCTGCACGTGCGACTCCACCCGGAGACGCTCTGGGAACACCTGCGCAAAAACACTTTGCAGCTCCGCGTTCGGCGCGAATGACTTCTCGGCGGTCGACGGATCCCACGGGGAGAGCTTTGCCGCGTTGAACTGGCCGCTCGCCTTTTCACCTGGCCCGCCAAGCGTGCCTTGGTTGCCGAGGCTTTCCGGCGAAGGGGCGACAGAGGCACCCTCGACCGCAGTATCGCTGCTGCACCGCTGAGAGGGAAGCAGCGCAGGGGCGTCTTTGTTACGATTGCTCCGGCGCCATACCCCAACCAGAGAGAAGGTCGTGTAGTCAGACGACTTCGACGTCACCCGCTTCACCATCCCGGTAATATCGAACGTGAGGCCATACTGGGGCACCACCGTGTTTGTCGGCTGGTAACTGTAGCTCTCCAGCTGGCAGGTGAAGGCGGTGCCGGTGGCTCCTGCGTCGAGCACTTGCAGCTTGCCGATGCCGTAGCCGAGTCCATTGGCTGGGCGATAGTACACAAAGCCATCGTGATCGACAAAGAGTTCACCCTGCAAATCGTCGGTCATCACCAGCCACGGGCCGTAGATGTCGCGCGCGAAGTCTACCCCAGCGGCGCTCTCTGTCACAATGTCATTTGCCAAGTCAGAGGGGTCGGCCGCGTCCGTGAATTCGGCGGTGTTAAAGTTAGGCGTGGAGTGGTGAAATCCCTTTGCCCTCATCTCCGCACCGATCCCGCTTGTGGCACTCGAAAACGCAGCATAGGACGATGGGGTATTTGTGATGATGAACCGGCGCTGCTGGTTCAGCCTCTCACAAGCGTCCGTCGCCCGCAGGCGAGTGATGCAATGTCGCCGCCGCTGGAGCACTAGAAAGGGGCGCATTTGTCTCTGGTGTGCGTGTGTGCGAGTGCGACCAAATGCAGCGCGGAAGCTCAGCAACCCTAAACGGCAGAAATAAACGACAGGTGCGTAGTGTGGCAGAGCTACCGGAGCTCCTCTTCCCCGTATCACTTTGCAGGAGTTGGCGAAGAGACGTCGAAACTACCTCACCCTCGCCAGTGACACGCGGAACCCTGGATGTGCTGTTCGGAGGAGACAAGCTATAACACACACGCACACACAAGAGAGCAATAGATTGTGTGACGTCTTTTACTTCGTTAGACACTTTAACGGTCGTGACAGCTTTCGTTGCGTGTTATCGGTTTAGTTTTTACTTGAGTCGGCAGGTGTACTACCCCATACAGCACCACCAAAAACGCAGAGCACAGCGGAGAGAAGACACGTGAGAAAATGGCGACAGAAGGGGTGTGGTGGTCGTTCACAAAAACGTCAGGTGGGGTGAGGGGCGGGGGTGATGGCGGCGTCAGTATACCTGTGAGGAAAAGGGTTTGAGAGCACCATCCAGATATATGTGGAGAGCAACCAAGGAAAAATTCGAAGCCACCGAGTGGAGGGAACAGGGTCGCACGTAGTGCTCCCCAAAAACACCTTCTTTTCTTTGTTTGTTTTTGACAAGCATCCCTTTACGCATCGCTACCAGCGCAGGACAGGAGGTCACCAAGGGAAAGGACAGATGTCGCCACAGAGCGTCGGGCGGCGATATTTGTATTTGAAAGACGAGCGCGATGAAGAGTTTGACACACACACACACACAGACACACAGACAGACACGCGTGTGGAGGGTAAAAGAAAAAGCGAGCAGAGGAGACAAGCACATCAACGAAAAGGGTGAGCGCAATAAGAATGGCGTGAAGAAGACACTGCGACCGACAGAGGCCAGCTCGCCGCGGCGCATCAATGCCACGGGTGATTCACGCATCATTTCGCAAGCGAAAAGCTGGAAACAGGTGCAGAAGAGCAACGCGCCAACTTTCTCTAAAAACAAAACGTACACTTGACATAGAAAAGACACAGTGGACCACGTTGGTGATCCACCTCCCTCGAAAACCAAACAGACACACACACACAATAAAATCATTCGGGCGATTACTCCAATGCCGTGGCTGCGATGGAGGGGCCTCGCGTGCACACCGCGTCGCGGAAGCGCTGCAACAGTGCCGCTTGCTCTGCTATGCACCCACATGGCAGCCCATCCGCGTCGAGGTCGCATTGGTGCGCTGATGGGAGACCGACGCTCAGGTACTGCGTCACCACGATGCGCTCCAGCTGGTGCACGGCAGCCTTCTCAGCCTTGGCATCCGACGTCGACCGCTCGGTGCACAGTTCTGAAGAGAGGGGCGCGAGGCCGCTGTGAGGGCTCCTCAGTCCCGCCAAAGGGCCATTTGCGCACGGTTGGCTGCCACTGCCTTCGAGCGTCGTGGCCACCCACCCGGAGCAGAAGACGTGGCCGTCATCGAAGCGCTCGTCGGCGCTACCGCGCAAGTGGCCAAAGTTCTCGCTGTTGAAGTCCAGCTCCTCACATTCGTCTTTCACATCTCCGTCGACCCCTGTGCGGCTAAGCACCAACGTCGGCGACGGCACGTTTACCCCGTGGAGCTCGCCAAACGCCTCCAGAATCGTCAGACGCACTCGAGGGAAGGAAGCGCTCGCTGCGCCGTACTCGACGCGCACTGTGGTGAACTCAGGTGGAGAGGTCAACTCTTCGTACGTGTGGACCCCATACTCGAGGGCGTAGCGATGCCGAGGCGAGCTGCATAGCATGTAGTCGCGTAGCTGCGCCAGAGAACACGGGAACACCGTTGAGAGGACCACCAAAGGCGGGTCGTCGCTACCCGTTTCCGTCCTGAGTGATGGGCTGCCACCTTTTCCAGTCCATCGGATAGCCCCAGCAAGGACATCGCCATACCACGCCGCCTCAGGGCTCTCGAGCGCGCGGCCGCCTTCAGCACAGTGTACCGCGTACAGAAAGCGCAAGAGCGGCACCTTGTCGAGCGCCACCATGGCGCTGTTGTGGCGTCGACGATGCCGCGCCTCGCTTAGGCGCCGAACACGGCCCATGCGGTCCTCCAACCACCTCGAGACGCTTGACAGGAACTCCTCCGTCGGGCACTTCTTCTGAAACGAGATGTGCCAAGAGCTGTGTGGGGTGGACAAAAGCGGTGCGCAGGCATCGAAGAGCATATACTGCGACACACGGACACTTTCGGCGCTGCGGGGCACGGCAACGGCCGTGACGCCAAACACGCGCACCTGCATGTGTTGATGGTACCCGTCCGGGTGTACGCCACGATAGGAGCAAGTTGTGTTGTCTGCACCCACCCACAAGTACGTCGCCGCGGGCACGCCAGGCGTGTGAAAGCCGTACCGTCCCCCGTTGACTTGCGTCAACTCGAAGTCGGTGCAGTGCAGGACCATATCCCATGGACGTCGAAAGGAATCATTGGCATCGAACTGATAGTGGCGCACCTCGCCCGCAGTGGACGCGGCACCGTGGCCAGATGTGCTCGGCTCGCGACTCGCTGTCCGGCTCGACGCACCAGACGACGTCGAAGCGGCAACCACTCGCACGAGCTCCGGATCGATCTCCGGAAAAAGTGCCGGATTTCGTAGTACTGCGACGAACGTGTCGAGAGTGCAGCGGACCAGTGTGCTGACCCGCATCGCGATGCACAGCGGGTTCTTCGAGCACAGCGGCTCCGGCAAGATGCGCAGCTCCGCGTACTGCATCTCTGCAACCTCGCGCCGCGTGTACCAGTCATTGGAGCGCGCAAGCAGGCTGAGGATCTTCACCCGCGGATCCACACTTGCTGCCGTGCCCGGTTGCTGCGGTGGCATGGAGGTAAGAGAGGGATCATGCGTGGCAGTGTTTCTCCACGTCGCTGGCGACGGTGGAGAGCTGCGTCGTTCCTTCGACGTCGGCTGCGGTAAAGGGGAGACGTCGCTTGATTCAGGAGTCATACAAGGAGCCGCCTCAGCTTCTGCATCAGGTGACGGGCATGCACCGCTGTCGGAAGGACCTTCCACGGCGGGGACCGCAGGCGATGGGGCTTCGTCGCAGAGATCTTTCGTGAAAAGTGGAGTTGAGACGCCTTCGCCTTTGGCCTCCTCCGATGGTTCCTCCGCACTACCAGCCAACGTGAACTCAGGTTCTTGCGCTTCTTCCGCCGGCAGCCAATCAGCTGACGGTGCACGGATGCAAGCCAAGGTAGGCTCAGCTGCCGACGCCGCAGCCGCGGCGGCAGCCTCGACGAGCTCTGCCATCTTCCTGAGTTTCTTTGTATTCTCGTCCACCGCGGCGGCCACCAGCCACTTGGGAATCTGACCAACCGGGTCAACGCAGCAGTAGTGGGTGACGCGCAACTTGCCGTTGATGGAGGGGTCCGCAAACGCCACGTAGCCAAAGCAGTAGACAACGCCGCGCACAAAAGGCTTTCCGCCTTGTCGTGTCGCAACTGCCGCAGAGTCTGACTCCAGCGCCGTCACACTGTTCTGCAGGTACACTGTTTGACCAGGATCCGGAGCCTCTCCCCATTGTTGTGAGGTGCAAACGAATTTCTTCACGGTCAGCGAGTTGTTGGATGACTGCGCACTGCCTTCCGTCGCCTCAGAGCTTATGCGCTTCAGCTGCTCCAGTGTTGTGAAGATCGCGGCGGACCACACGCAGAAGTCGCGTGGGGCGACGAGCCACGGAGACGGCGACGCGTACGACGTGTATAGCAGCGTCTTGGACGCGCACCGCTCCAAGATGTGCATCTCCTTCATAGTGAGGTCAAATTGGCGAATCGAGGATTCATCGTTGAGTACGCGCTGAAATGAGTCGAGGTCCGCGTTCACAACAAACTGCGTGCGGTAGCACTTCATAGGCAGTCCCAGGGCAGGGATCGGAGGGAACTCTGAGACATTGTACCCGTCTTGGCTAGAAAGATGCTTCCACGAAACAGGAGATGAGCTGGCGAGTCCAAGAAGTGGCTTCAGTACCGGCACTGCCGCCACCACATCCATATCAGAGGAGACGGGCATTCTAGAGATGCACCGTGCGGCCCGTCCTGGAGTTTTTTATTATTATTCGAACTCACTGGCCCCGCACCCTTTCCAGTGTTCAAGAGAGAAGAAGCCGTGAGAGTGCGGGTGGGAGCTTGTCCGTATGTGCGTGGTGGCGATGGTGGAGTTGGAAAAGAGTGAGTGGCTGCTGTAAAGCACGAAAAAAAAGAGAAAAAATGTGCCGCTCAAAATCCGTTCACGAAATCATTCACCCACACGCGTGCACCCTTGCGGCGATGGGGAAAGCAAGGAGAGGGGCGGTAAGGAAAGTGTCTGCTGCTGCTGTGTGAATCACACGTGAGTGATGCGCCATGCGGTGGGGGAGTTCATCATTATGCATGTGTCGAAAAATCGGTCAAAGACACGAAAGAAAAACAAGATCGAAGGGAGACCGAAGTCGACAGGGAAGAGGGAGGAGGAGGACACACCTGTGCAGACGTGATGCAGGAGATGGATGCTATGGGGTTCATGCTGGCGGTTTTGCCACTCGATGCACCAAGACAGCGTTGCCACAAAAAAAAATGTAGAGAAGTGAACACACGGCACCGTTTTCCGCGCTACATGGGAATGAGTCTCGAGTTAGCCGCAGCGCTTCGAACGGCACAGAGGCTTGGCCATGAGCTCGTTCCTGACACACAGTGCAGCGCACGCATTAGCGAGAGCAGAGGCGCCACTCAGATGAATCCTAAACCTGTCAACAGCTACGACGGTTGAAGATCACGCCGGGAGAAACGACAGACATTTATGTGATCAACGCCACACCAGAGCAGCTAACACACCAGCATCGTTTGTGTGCAAGTCCAACGGGCCGTCGCACTGCCTCTCCCTGTCTGCTGTTGCCATGCCTTTTCTGGCCTCGGTAAAAAAGTCGAAAGTAACGTGGACAGTCCCCGTATGCAGGGGCCTCCATCACAGCCAGCAGAGTCTCTCAGGTGCGAAGTGTTTCTCGTATGTGACACAGCCTCTTTGCTTCTGCGGGGGTGGGGGTCGGCGTAGAGTCGCCGGATACATCAGCAGTGGTGAGGCACTTGCGGAAAAAAAGACAGCAGGCACGTGCGCGCGTACCGCTGCCACGCGTTCTGACTGCACCTGCCTCCAGCGAAGTTGAGTGTGCAATGCCTTGCGACCCAGAGTGCTTCTCTTGATAGCGAGATCCATTTGAGTCGCCCCATAGCGCAGTCACGAGGACGCAGACCACGTAAGCAGGGGGTGCGCACTCGATGCAAGACGTCACCTAGGATCGACTGCGCTCTCCGGGCGCGCTTGCTCGACACTAGAGGTAAAAACACCGTTTTACCGCTGCGGTACACCTCTGGAGGTGGGCACAGCGCCTTCACAGAGAGAGACAGAGTTACATGCGGCTAATCTCCACTCTCAGTGGTGCAACGAGGCCCTCAAACGCCACCACCGCACCATCGTTGAGCATCAACGAGCGTCACACAAGTGCATATCGCTAGTTTAGTTAGGGAGCGCTTCTAATCTGCAGAGCTGCTGCGATTCGTTTAACGCTGCCGTGTTGCTGCCGACACGCAGAGCAAAGCACGACCACACTCCTGCGCACTGAGTAGAGAAAAGACAAGGCAAAGGCACCTTTCGCCCCCAAGCATAATTTTCAGCGTTGACGAGCGGGCGCACGCATCGGAAGATGATCGACAATAGTGGCCGCCTCTTCGGCCTCTGTCGTGCGTGATGCGCCGTGGAAGCCGTACTTCGGCGCGAAATCCACTTTTCTCTGCCCACGTGGGCCTCCTGACTGCGGCTGCAGCTAGCTCACGCAACGGCGTGCGTCAGTCGCGTTACACTGAAAATGAGCCCTGCTCGAATCAGAGTAAATGGTGCGCTGCGGTGCCCGGTAAATGCGCGCGGAGCACTCATCCTGGAGTGACTGCAGCGGGCGAGCCGCGAGAGTTGGCTCTCCATAACACGACACACCTCCTGGGGCTCGCGTAAACGCCCAGTGAAGGTGCGTCGGGTTTCACTTCGCTTGTGCACCAACCACATCGCGGCGCACTGCTGTGCCTTCGACATTACACCGTGTAAAAGACGCGGCATCGCGACGCCAAGAGGATTGGAGCCTTCGGCACCGTACCGCCAGCATGCCAAGCACGCTCCGTATGCTCACCGTCGAGGTGGACATGGTTGCATGAATTTCGGCACCCTTTACAGTGAAGGAAAACGCACGAAGGCAGTTGTTCTGTGTCTTGTTGTCCACCAACAGGGCGGATAGGACCCGCACGGGTCCACCACGACATGTGACGAAGCGATTCATGGGCATCGCGGTACTGTAGCGGTGTGGCTCCATCGTCGGCACAGGTGGACACGCAGAATAGAAAGCGGCATGCTCGCGACTTGAAAATCATTAGAATCTAGCCACGATACCGGTGAATCTAGAAGCGAAGCCACCGCAGACTCCAACGGTGACTGCAACGACGATGGAAAGGCATCGTGGCAAAGATGCTGGGTGCAGAGGAGCACCGCGTCGTTTGCCGTCGCCTTTGGACGGACCACGCAGGCGGGGACCGAAGGGCGGTAGATGGAAGTATCATCTCATGTCGTATGGCAGAGAGTGAGCACGTTGAATAGCAACGAAAAGGATGTTGTTGTCCCTGTGCGCATGCTCGTGTGCGCACGTCTTCCCTTGGAGCAGAGGCACTGCACTGACCAGGGGAAGGGGGTGGTAAACAAAAAAAACGGTGAACAATGTGAATGCCAATGAGCGACGGTGCTCATACGCGAGTGAATGCCGACGTGCAACGCCTACTCGGCACCATGTATGGACGTGTTCATGTACTCTGTGTGTGTGTATGGGTGTGTGTGTGTTCACGCAGGTATCGTTGTGGGAATGACGCAGCCAGTCGATAGAGTCGAAAAAAAGAAAGAAATCGAAGGCGATTAGTCGAGGAAAGATGGAGATGCAGAGGAAATATGTAAGTGATAGGCAAAAACAAAAAAGCGAAAATGAGGCATAGTTGCTACAAGTATTCGCACCTCTTGTCTTGTCAGACCATCGTGCGAATTGAGCGAGTACCAGTGCCAGATATCCACCTGAGGAGACACATCCATCCTACTCAGTCCTCATTTCCATGTGGCGGTTTGCTGGGCATTCCTGGGATGGTGCCTCGGTCCGTGGCACGGGACACGTGCAGCGCACCTGAGACTGCATAGGCCCCACCTAAAGGTTTCCCAGCTCTAGGGCCTCTTCTTTCGTCATCGTGTCCGAAAGCTTGGCTTATGGAAAATGTGAACAACAGCAGCACCACACACGTCTGCTACCATGGTGACTCCAGCTTTCCTCCTTAGTGGCAAGTTCCACCAAGCACGCAGACACACACACACACATACACACACGTGCACGTAAGAGAGACCCGTGAGCGGCACCAACCAGCGTTGTCAAACCTTCTCACAACTTGGATCTTAACCGCTTGTAGTTCTCGTACGAGCGGCCCATCTTGGAAGCAGCACTGTGCGGCGATGATACCGCTTTACCGGTCGGATGGGCGGCGCGAGGCGTCTCGCGGAGGAGGCCGTCAAGCCTTCCCTGCTCCTCCAGCGTCATTTGATCACGGTAACGCGGCGCCCGCCACTCAGGGTACGATGGTTCCCACTCCCGCTTTCGCGCGGGGGTGCTGAAGGCGGCAGCGGTGCTGCCGACATGCGCATCTTCGTACGGAGAGCGGCGAAGCGCGCGACGGGTAGCTGGTTCGGTGATCGGGGTTGAGGTGGTGTGCTGCATAGATCCCGAAGAGGCCGCGCCATTCAACGAGGCCGCGGTCGACTTTCGCTTGTCCTGCCGAAGGACGTACTGAACTCGCAACTTGAACTGCGCATTCTGAAGGCGTCGCTCAACAAACGTCGCTGGCTTGCCCAGCGACCTGGCCACCTGTCGCACCGTGGCACCACCACGGATCATGCGGTAGATTGTGAGATCATCTTCGAAGGTGAAGAACTTGCTGTGACTGAACGGGTGGTTCGCAGGGTTCTTCATCTCTTCCTCGGAGAGCGTTTCGGTGCTGTTCATAATCGCTTGCCAGTCCAGCGACGTCTTCATCGACCAGGAGGAGTCGTCACCGCTGGCAAAGTCGTCTGGCAAGCGGCGGCGACGCCTGCCAGCCTTGCGTGCAAAGCGAGTCGCCGTTCCTGCTTCGCCACCTTGCTGCCCGGCTACGCCTTCTTTTGCACCCGCTGAAGCGTCGTAAGCGCCTTGCAGAATGCCGCTGGACTGGATAAGCTCATAGGCCGTATTAATCACCTTCATGCGATTGTCATCGCCGCTGCTCAAATCGGGGTGGTGTAGCCGTGCCATCTCGAGGTACTGCCGCCGCACGTCGTCCACTCCGGGTCGACTAGATGCCGGTGCGCGTGGATTGTACGTGAGGCCGAGCACCTTGAACGCAGCCACAATGTCCTCAACGACAGGGGCACAGCGGAAAACCGTGCGAGAGAACATGACAAAACGCCCACGAGAGACTGCCTGGGCTACCCTGCTTCGGATAAGAGACGTGAAGCTGTATGGCGTCGAAAGAGGGAGCGAGTACGGTTAGAGCAGCGACTGTGGTGCCGTTAGAGGCACAAGCAGGCACAGACGAAAAGAGAGACAGCCAAAACCGCGGTGAGCGCCGCGAGACATGCACCATTCACGCGCAGTCGGTCCAGCTTTGCAAAGGCAGACCTGTGCTCTGTCGACTTGTGCAGAGAGCAGTGAACAGACTTTTGGCACATGCACACACAGAGAAGATGAGGTGAGAAGGAAAGATACAGCGCGGGAGATGAATAGACTAACAACAGAAACGTTTTGCTCATTGTTCTTTCACGCACAAGTGAGCAGTTGGAGGAGTGTGTGTGTGTGTGGGGGGGGGGGGGGCAAACTGTCTACAGCTCAAGGACAGTTTTTTTTTGTACGGAGAGGAAAACATCGATAAGTCATCCTCTCCCCCCTCCACCCTCCACCACAAACACACACACACACATTCCCTCCCGAGCACCAATCTGCGTTATGTGACAGACGTTGTTGTTAATTTTTTTCGCCGCACTTTGAGTGCCGGAAGTGACCTGGTACGCTGTGCGGGGAACACTTATCACGAATCAGACCTCGACCTTGAGGAGGATGGCGGTGTTGCATGGAAATGTGCCCGCGGCACCGTCTAGCTGGACCTACTGAGCGCGGAAGTTCGCATTCTCTGTAGTGGGGATTCGTTTTCCGTGAGGGGGGGGGCGAAATTTCCATTTTGTTGTTTCGTCTGTTTGGTTGTCGTTGCGGTGGTGGTACATTTTTGCCGGACATTCACCCCATACCCTCTACTGAACAGCAACCTGTCAGGCGACGATGATGACGGAGACACAACAGAAACAGAAAACGAGATAGGAAAGGGAGGAGGGTCCAAGCTTTAATGCAGATGAAAGGCGAAGGGGGGAGACGAGGAAATACGAGAAACCAGGGAAACACAAAAAGGGAAAGAGGGGCCCCAAAGAGGCACACGAAAATCAATCACAGACGTGATCCTTGTTCTCAACAATAGACGCACAGAAAACACACACAAAGGGAAAAGTGTGCAGAGACACACACACACACAGAGAGAGAAGTAAATAGACAACAACACCACTTGAAACAGCGACGCAGGAAAACGTGCCATCCGAGACGCATACGCGCAGACATCCCACAGGCGAAGAGAGAATTGTCTCACACCTCTGCATACGCAGAGCTAAAAGGAAACAATATATACGCTGCTCTGGTGTCGACGGGCGCTGGAGCAGCAAGACAACGACGAGGAAAGAACGTACCACAAACTCACTGAATGGAGACGAGGAATGGTGTGGTGCACGTAAGAGTCGCTGCGAAAGCATGCGTGTGTTCTGGATTCATCCGAGACGCAGATCTATCTTCCCTTCTTTCGTCGTATCCATACCGCCGGCGCTCAGTCTCTCCATTCTGCACACGTGTCTTGTTCAGTCCACCTTCGTCCCTTTCACTCCGCGCACTCACCAAAATCCAGTGAAACGCGCAAATCGCACGACAGGTACAGAGTAAAACAAAAAAGAAAAACGTGAAAACAGAGCCACTAATCAAAATATCGAATTCGCTTGTTTTTGTTTTCCGGGCTCGTCGTCTACTAGCCGTACAAGTGGGGAAAAAATAAGCGAAAGACCAGAGTAGTGGCTTGACTGGGCACTCGTCTGTGACCGAAGTTCTTCCCCAGAGCACGTCAGAAGTCCTGCTGTTCGAGACGCGGTCGAGGAATGCAGCGAGAAGAGATTCGTATGGCCGCGCGCGTGGTTTCCTTTTCGTTTTTTCTCGGAAAGCATTTGCCTTCTTTTTTTACATTTTGCGCGAGATAGAAGAGAGAGTCTCACAAATGCATACCGTAACAGAAGTGTTCACCCACACACACACGCACACAGATTGGGATTCTCCCTTGCTCGCTACTTCTGCTACACTATACATGATTGACTGTCTCCTGATTTTTTCTGTTGGCATTGATCCTGCCTCCTTCGATTGTGCTGAGGCTTCTGCTGCAACAGGCCAACACGTTACGGAAAGACGCTGGTATGTCTTCCTTGGTATGTATGCGCACACATGCCTGTCTCGCCGTATCTGGTCGTGCCATCCCCTTCGTCGAAGAATGGGTCGAGGAGAGCCTCTTTGTTCTTGTGCCCACCATCCAAGTGAAGAGCACGTACACCAAAAAGCCAAGCCGGCATGCGACAGGCATACACACACATATACGGATACACACGTGTAATCTTAGGAAGACATACAAAACCGCGCACAGACCAAGCGGTGCGCAAGTTCAAATGATATAACGCAAGAAGAGGAAATACACAAAAAATACATATACATATATACATAGTTATACACATATACACACATACATACGCATATACATATATGCATACATATACACACATATACATATATAGATGTAAAGATACTCGTAGGATGCGTAGCAGCGCAGGAGCACGCGAGAAACGCAAAACTGACAAAAAAACGCACACACAGAGGAACACAGACAGAAGCACGTAAAAAAAATCATAATTATCAAAAAGGTAGCTATCACGTGAAATTGTCTGCCACGTCACCCACACAACAACAGCAACGGTCGCACGCGCGTCATATACCGCAACGCGAAACGCATGCACGCCCACGGCGGAACGAAAAAAGAAAAGCATACAAGCACAAAAACATACACACGCACACGACCCCTCCACGCTATGGCCACATTTTCCTCTCTGTATGTGTTTCTCTGGTTTCTCCATCGAATGCACAGCAATGGTCATTCGGCACGAAGGGGACGGATGCTCTCACGTACAGAGAAAGAATGCCATAACACGCACGCAAGAGAGGGAGGGAGGGGAATCGGCCGACAAAGAGGCATGCGAACGTTGACTAAGAAGGCAATCAGATACGCCTCGCAGAGTCCTTCTGCTTTAAAAAAAAAGACCAAAGAAGAACCATCAATCACAGATAAAATAAGTGAGAACAACAACAATACAAGGGCAGAAAACGAGAGAAACAAAGAGCGATAAAAAGGTTTCATGCTCGGCGTTCAAAATGCATATACCGTAGGCACCATCCACAAGGACAGGCGTAGAAAGAAAAAAAGAGAGACCAAAAAAAAAACACAGAAAGACCCCCCCCCTCCCCCAGCGCCTTCCAGGAAAGCTGCGCGTATGAGAGGAGAGAGAAGGAGCACATGCGCATCACATCCGACTCGACGCCACCCATACGCCGTTGAATGGACCCGAGAGAAGAGGTTGAATGTGGGCAGGGTCAACAATGTTTTACCAAGCCAACAAACAAACAACAAAAAAAACACTACTCGACAGTTTATCCATTTTCTTACTTCAACTGACCTTGCTCTCTGTCCGCACTCGCCTCCCTCCAAACACACACACATGTTTCGAAACACACTTTTATCCGCGTGTAATGGAGCTAGGGGTGGTAATCAACGCATCTAAGCCAGGGGAAAAAAGGCGAAGCCAACATACACACACAAACACAACCTGCAGACACCACACATTTCGTGGCCAAGTGCCAAGCGACCAGACACACTGATAGCCCTAATGCCCAGCCAGCCTCCCGCCCCGCTCTCTCGCTCACACGTCAGAGGTGAGAACCACTGTGCTTGTGTGACGCTCTGTGCATGCACGCATGCAGGTAGGGGTTGGGGTGAAAGGGAGGCATTACGGCTTTCCACTCTCCGCTATTCTTGCTTTTCTTGTTTGCAAGCATCAATTTAGACACATTGAGTGCGCCAGCGCACAAAGTGGTTCGTGTTGAGTGCATCAATCAGCGAGTATGTGCGTGCGTTTGACCTTTCTGTTTCACATGCCTCGCATTCCTCAATCTGGTGAATATCCCCATCCCGCCAAAGCCCAAAAAAAAAGACAATGGCAGAAAGAGGCATCCACTGCTTGCTGCATCGCTGAGAAAGCATCAGGAGGGAGGGAGGCAGCGAATGTCATCGAAAAGGGAACCATAAAAAAAACTCAATGAGCTCTCAGCGTCCGTCCATCTTGGTAATAAGGAAACACGAAAAATGCTTCTGTTGATCAATATTTCGGCTTCTTGTCGATTCTCGGCTTAGCATGAGCATGTGTGTGTGTGTGTGTGGTCCCCTTGGCATGAGCCATTCGCTCACCCGCTCTTCTTCCTCTTCCCGATATACTTGAATATCGGTGCATCTCTGAAGGACACTCGTCCTTTCCTTTTCTAAGTATCGTTGTATGACGTGTTTGGGCAGGTGCCCTTTTTTCTTTTCGCCTTTTTCGTCTTTCACCTTGCCCACTCCCTCGCCCGAGCACGTCAGCAAAGCGTATGTGCGCATGCACACCCACCGCTCCCCAGCCACTGCTACACCGCGGCTCAATCCTGGTCGACTAGCGCGAAGCCGTCTGCCGCTGGCTCGGGCCACGCGTCTTGCGGGCTCCTGTCGCTCTAACTCGTCCCTTCCTAGCATACGTGCCGCGCGGCTGCCGCCACACGGACTCGGCTGGGAACTGCATGCCTTGATTCAAGCGGGCCGCGGCGAAGGGTGCTGCTCGAGCACAGACGCAACGCCGGATCGGCCGCCCTCACCAAAAAAGCAGGCGTGTCGGAAGCGCTGGCGGGGGGCGGGGGAGGGAGAGAGTGGGAGCACACCACAGCGCTAGAAGAGTTAGCGCACGGCACACCATCTGCACGCCATTCTGTCGCTCCCAGTCACCCCCGCCGCTGCAGGAATCCAAACCACGGAAAGGTGCCCGTGCGCATCTGGGCGAGGATAAACCCCAGGCATCTCGTAACCACCACATACTCGCGCTCCTAGTGCGGGACTGCCGCTGTCCAAGTAGCGCTTGTGGTTGCGTGCTGCATCTTGTAGCGGCATTGCGGAGGATGTCAGCCTGGTGTCTGTGACCCGTCAGCAGATCCTGCATTCCATGTAGCCGGTGCCAACCCCCGCTGCCGTTGAAGATTAACGCAAGCTACATGAGGTGCGGACGAGCAACGACAAAATGAAAACAAAAAAGGAACCGGCGCGAGGGAGGTGGGGGAAGGGGTGAGGGAGATATCTAGGCAAGCACGACGAAAAGCACGGGAGGGGGGCGGGGGAACTAAACAAAGGGAACAAGAACGGAAAAAAAGGCAAAGACAAGGAACATTCACACGCGCAGTGTGCAAGCGAGAGAGAGAGGGAGAGGAGGGGGGAGCGAGGGAGACAAAGGAAAGCAAACCAAAAAAGAGCATGCGTGTGAAAGCGGAAACAAAACAGAAGATGATTTTTTCCCCTTTTTAAAAGGGTACACGGACGCAAACAGAAAACATACACGCACTCGCACGTACATACATATGTACACATACACATATACATACATATGTACCCTCTAAGGATATCAAGATTTTGGATGGTGAGATGGGACGGGAGGAGTAAAGAGTAGAAAGCAGGATTTTGAAGGAAAAGTACGCAAGCAAAAAAAAAGAAAAACGAGAGGGGCAAGGGAGGAGGAGGAAAAAGGGTGGCAGGGAACAAGGATGGCTCAACAAACCAGCGGCAAACAAACGAAGAGGTGAGCAGAACGTGTCAGGCCAACGCTAACCAAGAGCAAAGAAAGCCAAAAGAAAAGCGAGAGAAACCACGTATAACTTCTATCATGACGACCTCATCGGTAAGCATAATAACATGTGCAGGGAGGGAGATGAGGGAGGGGGGAAGAAGGCAATCACGAAAGAGGAGAAGAGCACCTGAGGAGGGAGTGCGGACGTGACCACATCACCACAGCGACCATGGAAAACGAAGGAAGGCGAAGAAAACAAATGATGGAGCCTGTGGTCAATCTCTAGTGTTTATAGGAAAACGGAGACACTATTGAGGAGCGGAGGTAGCGGCAGCCTGATCATTGGCCATCTCACACTAACATCAACGCGTTATGTGGGACACTTTGCAGGGTACCGTGCCAAACACTATTGCTCACGTCATTCCGATAGATCATATAGACACGTAGCCGCCATCTTTTCGCTCACTTCCCTTGGTTTGAAGCTCCGTTATCAGTGTCGGATGCAGAGGTGCATCCCTGTCCGCCTCGGCCTTTCCACTGCTCTTCTTATTTTGCTGCTGCTCTTTCCCTCCTACAAGCATAGCAGGCTGGTACAAGCGAAAGAGTTTTAGGGAGAGAGAGTCTCCAGAATCAACTTAGGGGCGCAAGAAAAGAAACAAAGTGAGGGAGTTCTAAGAAGCCGAGAAACAAAAAATATGAAAAGTGAGCAGGTCGGTGCGGAAGAGAAATCACTGCGAAAGGTGAGACGTCGCGGATGTTCAGCCGGAGGACAGCGATGAAATAACTTGCAGACGGCAGACACATACACATACACAGGGAGACGCAAACGCCTACGACTCGTTTTCCGACTCGCAACGGAGCATCCGCAATCGGTGGCACTCATCCCTCATAGCAGCACCCGTACTTCCACAGTCGCAGTCTCCGGAAGCCACCCGAGTCCTTCGAATACGTCCCTGTGCCGACCATACCTTCTGTTACCAGTTTATGGGAAGAAGAGTATCTGGGTGCTGGCGGTCAAAGATGTGAGCGCCTCTACATGGCAGGGTTGACGACAGAGACGGAAATAGTCGAAGGTGCTGGTAGCGAGAAAACGATCATGCTGTAAGAAGTGGGCATGCTGGTTATAGGGGAGGAGTGGTGGGGGGAGGCGAGAAGGGGCGCACAAGAAAAAGAAAACAAAACAAAAAAGCCGTACGAGTCGCACGTGCAAGTTTGCGAATGCATGCGTGTGCAACAGAAACAAAAAAATGTAAAGAGGAGGGAGGAGGAGGTGGAAGGGGAGAGGAGGGGAGGGGAAGGTTACAGAAAACTGGCTGCTTCGGTGTTTGCTCTATTAAAAGCACAGAAAACAAGAAAT